>NW_026972169.1:0-294955 GCF_036711695.1 Zophobas morio | reverse complement strand
GCTTTCCGAAAGTCGTCAGAACTTGAGAGGAAAATTTTTTGCCATTTCGGGTACTCCCTTAGATGAAGTTGTTGACGATTTAATAAAAGGGAAACTACTTTTGGAGAGATGTTTACTTCTGGGAACATGTTTCTAGTATTGTCGCTGGAGATGGCTTTAATAAAAATAGTGGCTGTTAAAACAAATTGAGTAACAGTAACAATAGCAATTTGTATAATAATTTTAACAGTATTAACAGTAGTGGTGAGGATCATAGTATTAATAATAACAGTTATACCCTATACTAAAAGCAGTAACAGTAAGGGTAACACCTTATTATAGTTATTAATATTAGTAGTGCTTTTATTCATATTATCAATGGTAGCAACTTCGACGTCATCTACGGGTTGAGCGCTGGGTACTTATTAGAATTAGGATTTTCTATAGCTCAAGAACCGCCCTTTCGCTTTTTCGAAGCATTTTAAGTAAAAAAAAAGGAGTTGTTTACTATCATGTTCTCAAATCTTCATGTTTGCATAATCTATTTTATTGTTAGTTCTTTGATGGGAGTTAATAACTTGACCACCATTTCGGGGGAGGGGGGGTAGTGTGATGTCTTGGCTAAAATATATAAGTATATATAACAATATTATAAGAATATAAATCAAGTTAAAAGAAATAATGAGTTTCGTTTTATATCCACATAAGTAAAAAAGTAAAGCATTTATGGCAAATCCGTCTTAGAAAGATCCTCCCTCCGTTCCTGGTTATCTACCATTTCTTCGTACCCGCTTTGATCTGGAGGTAGGAGTTGAATATAGGCAATAAAGCCGTTTATATACCTTTACAAAAGGTTAAAAAACATTTTCATACGTACATCCGTTTTAATTAAATTTAAGACTTTTGAGCAAACATGTTTTATTCGGTTCCATTCGAAAGTTGAGTCAAGAGTTTATAACTACTATATTTGTATTCAAAAATATTTGGTTGACATTAGAATTTTTGTTTGTAGGGAAGTGGTACACACATTCATCAGGCCAGAAAAATGCGAGTTGGCACCGACGGGAATGGAATCCACGACCTTGAGATTGCGAGGCGCTCTAACCACTGAACTACGGTGACAACTCACATCTTTAGTCGAAAAACTACGTATACAACTTTTGTTACACATATCCCTGCCAAAATGTGTAAAATCACGTTTTTTAAATAATAGTTTCTGATTTTTTTAAATGGTTTATCTTCAGATATAGTTTCTGGTGGTTTACTTTTATTTAGTGAATGTATAGGTTGTTTGCGTATATTTTCTTGATATAATTTGACTAAGGAAAGACTCCAATTCAAAATTTGGTTATTGACCCAGCTCTAAGAACGCCCTCGGGTTTTAATGCGATTGCTACGTTACAAGAATTCACATATCGACTTCTATTCTGTTACTTATATTCTTATTACGCTAAGAAGTGGCCTTAATAGTTAAACATAAAGACAAAGTTTATTATGACCTCGGGTTACAATAAGTTTATGTTAGTTCCTCACTAACTTGCTGTTTTCTCAAAGTTGTAAGAAGCATGTAAATTAAGCCGAATTACAGTATATTTCGCCATTAGAAACAGCAGTGTGATCAAATCTTGCTTTGGCTTAATATTTTTAGAATATATCTGGATTATTTAAAAAAAGGCACTAATTATTAAACCTAAACTTAACTAAAATAAACTTTATTAACCTTTCGTCAACTAAGAAGTATTTGTTTAGAAGTTTACTGTTATTAAAGAACTCATTTTTGAAAAAGCGACAAATTTCTAATTTTTAATAAGCTATTTTAGTATATAATAAATTGGCCAAATTTAAAGTGAAGGAAAGATTAATAAATAAAAATTTTTAAACTACCATTTTATATATTATAACTATTCTTTTACCAAAACTTCGTAGTATAATATAGAAGAGTTAACGCATAATTTAACATCAGCCGATAACTTTGTTTTATCAGCGTGTTACAACAGGTTGTACTCTCTAGGCAGTGACTTGGCGCTATGAGTTTTTTAAAGGAGCAAAGGGGAAGGTTTAATGGTGAGACTTTGTATTAATGTTTAGTATATTTAATAAAACATGTTGTAAGATTTTATCGATGTTGCGCTTGAAAAACTTGAGTTCGCTCTAAATTTAGTAGAAATTCCTGATTGTACAACAATTAAACAACAAAAAGTTAGGCAAAGGTCTAAATCAACTCAGACGGACTTTGAATTTCTTGGTTTACTTGCTTTTGTATACTTGTGAGTGTAACCTTTGTAATATTAGAAAAAAAAAAAATTAGACTCTCACCTGGTCATTTCAAAAATAAATGAAGTTGGCGTAAAGGATATTCCTACTTTACCACCTGAAGCTGAAGTAGATGCCTGCCGCATTGAAAGGAAGGTTTTAAATAATTTTTTTTAATTTCTTTTTTTCCTAAATTTTATTTTAGGCTTCTGAAAATTTCAAGTACTCTCTCCTGCTAGTCCTTTTCCTTACTTTTCTTATCTGCCTGGCCTTGACTTGCAGCAAGTTGAAATACTACAAACTTATGAAAGATTTGGAGACTAGTACACGAAAGCAACGAAACATTAACCAAATTCGTCAGTATGAAGGCTACTACATTCCAGAAAGTTTATTTTTATGTTAATATATATTTTTTATATTGATTTAAGTTTTTTGTTGGGAAGGTTCTAATGATAATCCAGACGTTTCCTTAAAAATTTCACTTGAACAGCATAAGGTATTGACTAAAGAGTTAAATTTTACAGATGTACAGAGGAAGCAGCTTTGGAACTATATGTGTTCGGTAATAAAAAAATTACTAATACTTTTTGTATGCTTTTTTGTAGCTTGTAAACAATTATATAATAATTTTTTTAAAACTTAAGTATGCTATAGTTTTAAAGTTACGCTATTCATTTAAATTATTTTTTACAAATGATTTCTTCTTTTTCTTTGTTGTCGTACAAACACTGAGGTAGCGTTTTGCAATGCTACTAGAACTTATAATATTAATTTATACTTAGTGATATTGTGCTGTTGATAACTTTAATAAAAACTTTATAGCTTTATCTTACGAACTTCCAAGTTTTTATCTATAAAGTAGTTTAAAGTTACTTTTGAGAAGTAATAAACAAGTTATACATCTTTGCAGTGTAGTACGGCTAAGTAAATAGGAAGCCAATTGTTAACACGGGGTTGTTTTGCAAACTCTGGAAACCCAAGAACACCATGCCCTTTATCGTTAGAATAGTGTGTAAAAGCTTGAAATATATCCTTATCATATTTATTAACCCGGGTTTCCCCTTTTTATTAGTCAAATATATTGGCCGCTAGCGTGTCTACACCGGATGGATCGGTAATCCGTTGTAGACAAATATATACACAAGCTTAACAATGTTAACTCAGTTTTTAATGACGACTGAAGAGCTCGCTATTATACATTTATAAAAAGAAATATAAAGAACTTTTTTTTTTTGCTTAATAAAGTCTATCAACGTTATTTCCCCTGTTTCAATAATTTCACTGGAAATTTTCAAGCCCGGTTTTTTTGCTTAGCAGTTGAATTATTATCTGCTTTATTCAAGTTATAACCAATTTTAAAAGTTTTGATCTTTATAATTACTATATATTTAGTTCCAAGCACTAGAGCGTGCTACTCCTTTGAATGACGACAACCTCAATCTTCGAGAAGTTTTGGATGACTTCAACGTTGAAACTGCTTTGTACTTAGTGGGAACCATTTACGTTCTATTTACGTTATACACAAAATCTATTAAATTTCTGGTATTAGTTTAAGTTTGTTGACTTGTAACGTTGCTATTGAAAGCTTCTAATCTATAGCTGGGAAGTAACACCGCTCCTACGCCTTTGGGCGCCCGGACGGCTCGTCTCCTCCCGTTTTTCCGCTCTCTTTTTCTTGTGTTTGCTATGGCTTACGTCGGCCTGCAAAACTTTAAGGAGCGAAAAGCGAATTTGTGGGTCTCGTTTGGTACCTTACGTAGATTATTTAGTAGGGGAGCGTAAAGGTCTCTGGTTTTCTTAAACCCTTCTTTAACACTCTTTAGGTACATTTTTTCTATGTTATTTTCCTGTGAAACTGCATTGCGGCTCCTGCACTTTGTTAGAACCCGTTTACGCTTCTACCAGGACGCCCATCTTGTAGCACTACTTATGCACAGCCAAACTTCTGGAGCCTTTACTCCGGAAAAGACAAGCCACAGGAGCGAAGAAGCTGATGATAAATTACAAAAGTTTTTGTGGGCCCGTGAACAGTATGCTACTTAGTCTATTTTTTTCATTGTAGCATTCAAAAAACTCCTGCTTTGTTAGTGCGGATGCTACCCACCTTCGTCATCGTCGCGGTTGGGATAGACCTCTCCCGTACTTACCGACGTGGAGGTTTCTGGACGAGTGGCAACCTTCCAAAAGAAGAGAGGTGATGTCTCCAGTATTTGCCTTGTGCTGTGAGTGCGTTCACTGCCTTGACTACGGGTTCCTCTAAACGTTTAAGAGGTCCTTAATACCTCCTTACATATCAATATGCCACCTCAGGTTGTTTACGTTCAACGCTCTTGAGTGCTGTAAACTTCTCTATGTAAAGGCAGCCTTCACCCTCTGTGCTTTTATGCTCTATCGCTTGCAGCACACGTCCTTGCTGCTATACTTCCTCATTTACGGGGCATTGACCCTCGTGACTCTATTCTGCAACATCATCGATCGCTTTGTATTGTCATTGACATTTTAAAGGTTACTTTATCAAGCCGGTACATCTTAGGCACCCTACGAGTGGCTTCGCCCGCTTTGGGTCTACGGGGTTTTCATGTACTCTTGCGTTCTGCTTGCTATCGGTAACACCATTAGCGACAATGAGGAAATCATCTTTCCATTTCATACGGCCTTTATACCTTTATTTTCTGTATCTTTCGCGTATATCCTGCTTTCCATTATGAATCCACAAATCCGCTATTGTACGCCACTTAAATATTGGCTGCATTTGCGCGCAGTAAGCTGCTGCTTTTCATAGGCACGTACAAGGACGTCATTCTTGGTCTCAGCTCCTGGATAAGGTGATACTCTCTAAATAAATCAGATTAACACATATAGTAAGGTAGACTATCCTGGTAGGACAAAATGCGGGATCATGTGCACTGGAGCGCATATTTTTATTTATACCTGCCTTTATTTGTTTTCGCTGACGAACGGCGTCTGGACGTTAAAACCGCTCTGCATTGTTGGCTTGCTTGTCGTTCGTCTTCATGCATGCTTGCAGTGCTTCGTTTTCCTCTGCCATCAACAATAACAGGGAGTTCTTATTGTCCCGATTAACTTTGGCTTCTGCTTATTGGTTCATCTCCCCATCTCTTTGCTTTTAATTTCATCATCAGTTCATCTTTCGACACTTGACCAGGTAAACAGTTTTGATAAAACTTTTTCCCGTTGCAAGAGTATTTTTTAAAGATGTACGCGTTGGATTTGCTGGAGAAAGTCATATCAGGGCCTTTACTTGAGCAGGCCAGAGTATGTATTATAAACTCAAGGGAAGCCATTTGCATTTGTCCGCCTCACCTTTCATTATCAAAGTTAGCTTTAGATATCCACTGTACTAGCGGCATTGCGGGGTTGCTCAGCTTCCTACTCTGGTTTTGGCACGTATTTACTTTGTTGTGGACCTCTTATTTGACGGTAAGCCACGTGAGATTTCATACTTATAAAGTTGTACGGCTGTCTATACATAGCTCAGGAGCAGAACAGCGCGCTACGCTATGGCCCTTTTTATATATTTTTTTCACTACTTCGTGGCTGTAGTCCTCCTCGCTGTTGCTGGTTCTTTTTTTGCCTCTTCTTGCTTTAACACTCAAGGCTGAGACATTTATTGCGTCAATAGAAAAAGAAACAAACTCGATGCTTCATTTCGTTCAAACACTTTTGGCTGTTATAAATTTATTGAGGCAACTTTCTTTATGATTAATATGACCAATAGTTTGGGTCGTTTTTTGTTGGCCTTCAACCCTCTCTCCCGTTTATGCTCAATATTGACTGCGCAAAAACCGTGGCAAAAATTACACTCCCGATAGGTTTGGCTCTTAACGTGTACATAAGAATAGTATACTTTCATTAATGTAAACTTAATAACTCAGGCAATATCACAAATCTCTTGACCGGCGAAGTTGAGTTCGGCGCGTATATGAAAGATCTGAAGAAAAGAGGCTTAAAACAGGTCTTGTGTGTAACCATAAAACCCCTACACGTCTGTTATAATCGCACACATTTAGATAAAATCGCATTTGAAAGAAACCAGTAAAAGTTTACAGCCCCGTGTGGGTATTCATTCCTCAAGTTTGTTAATCATATATTTTTCTGCCTGTTTAACTCATGCCTAGAAGAACGTATTGGGATATCTGCTACGAATCAAACGCCCAAAGCTCAGAAAAGAAAATTATTTCAAAAAAATCCGTTTCCCATATTTTGCTGGCCTCCTCTGGCTCTCTTGACTGCTCTGCGCGTACCTTTTATTGTTTATGTAAAAAGTTGTTTTCAGTAACGCTAAGTAGCTTTTATGCTGTCTCTCAGCTGGATAGAATAGCACCGCAAAACCACATTAGCCACCTTCTCACCGTTGTGACGGCCATCGTGGCCGTCTGGGCACTGATGGTGAAGACCAAAAGTATAGTATATTATTTAATTAGTTAGAAATGCCGAGGTACTGAAAACTTTTCCCCAGGCATTTGGACGGGAATATCCGCGTGTTCCGCGTGTCTTCTTTACGCGGTCTTATATGAGTCTGTCCTCTTTACCTTTGTAACCTCAACTTTACTGTACTTTCTTGTTTGGTTCTACGTGCGTGCCGCCTATCCTGCGCGTGGCAGTTTTGCAGTCGGTATATTTTAATCGTATATTTATCTAGTTGCAGTAACTATTAATTACTACAAGGTATTGTAACGGGAGTGCTTATATTCGCACATATGCACTACTGTTTGCCCCCCCAAAAGCCAAGTTGGTGGATCTTTATACAGCACATGGCAAAGAGACATATACCGCTGCTCCACTTAAAGGAGCCAACCGAAGGAAAAAGAGCTATCGCATTGCTAGAACGAGTGGCAGCTTTCTACAGCTCAACATAGCATATCGATTTTAAGTTTTATTTGTTAATATCGCGGGTTTGTGTACTCCTCAGCCAGTGTCCTTAAAACTTTGTTAAGGGGGAAAAAATAAAAATGACGCATAAAAAGTGCGAGTATAGCACATGGACATACGTTCCTCAGCTTCTTCTATATCAAACTGATTGGCTTGATAGTCTTGTGGATACCTCTTTTTAGAAAACAAAAGACCCACGAGAAAAGTAGATGCTCAGTTTTTTCAGGGCCCCTCCTTATAATTAGTACATAACACAGATGGCAGGGTTAAGAAAAGCTTCTTTTACCCGTCCCTGCGCCCGTCTCAAGACAAGTAATGCAATTAACCTCGTGTTTAAACTTCTCGCTAGTCAAAAGTTAATATGTGTTGATAACTCGACAAAGATTAGACCTACACAAAGAAGTCGGGAAAGGGCGCTTGAACAGAAACCGGCGTCGTGGACTCCATAAACATATATCTTATATAAAGGACGTATACCTTATATAATCTTGGAGGGAAAAAAGCGGATAAAAAACCTCGAGCCGAAGCCTTTGGCGTACGCAGAAAGCAAAGAACTTTTTCATGTATAAAAAAAAAGCATAAGAAGGAAAAATGTAGAAGTGAAGCCAGTAAAACTTGGCCTGCGGGTTAAAGGCGCCCCGCACAGTATACTGAGCTGTGAACGGTTCAGAAGTGTTGAGCTAGACAACTGTACATGAAAGCAGCTATTCAGCAACATAAAAAAGATTGATACTTTCGAAATTCCAGGGCTTAGAGGGTCCATAAAATCGTTCAAAGAGCCGAGTATATGTCGTAGCGTTTCTAGAAAAAGTAATATTAATACAGGTGGGAATATCATCAGCCTAAAATAAACCAGTAGTTGTAGCAAAAGGAAGCTTTATCCTGCAGGAAGACACAGGAAGACGACCGTTAAAGGTTAAGTAATCGAACAACTGGGAGAAAGTTAGCGTGCCGTTTTTATTTCTGTTAAAAGTTCACAACACTTTAAATTAAGACGGCACAATAAAAATTCAAATTATATAGGGTCGCAACCTAAAGGGCAAAGTGGCGGTATCAATAGCGGTTGCTAAAATGGCGCTGGAACTGTATAGATTGTAATCCTCAAAACGTTGAATGCGTGAGATAGCCGTCAGTAAAGATATGAGGCTCAAGTAACTTGGTAGCAGAGATCGGCAAACTCACGATATTTGTTTTGGCTAGTAAGAGTAGAGCCCCACTCGGAAGTAACGGAGAGAGGCACCAGAGAGAGGTGGGACGAGAGCGTGTACAGGCCAGACAGGGAAAGGGTCTGGTTAAGAATGGACCTCTCCAGCAAGTCCTAGGCAAGTTCATTCAACGATCAAGCAATAATATAGGATCCAGAAGACTTCGGTAGGCGCTCTGTGGGGATGGTTCAAGGAAAATATGGCGACGGGCCTCTTGCTGTACTCGTCTAGGAAGTCGGTCATGGAGGCAGTTAAAAGCCCTCCCGTGCAGTCGTCCGTGTCCGCCCACACTTGAACCCCCTGCGTAAAGACGGAGAGCGAGATTAAAAATCTACAAGATAGAGCTTGTACCATAAGATGATCGCACTCTTCAGCAAAAAACGCGCTTTGTTTTCCAATTCTTCTTTAAACTAAATACGTATTATAATATAAGCTTAAACAGAACCAGATAATATGTTGGCGTTCTAACTATACGCATATGCAAAAGGACGAAATCGAAAAAAAAACGTTTTAAGTTGGTACAATACATATTCTTAAAAATTTATTTAGACTGAGCAAAAGTTTAAGTATAAAAGTGTTAATAAAGTGGGTTTTAGTAAACTATAAAAACAAATAATTCGAAACAAAGGTCTTATCAGGCTTATGATCCTGCAAAATTATAGTAATAAAAAATCATTATATAAACTTGAAAACCTGATTTGTATAAAGTTCCACTCCTTGGAAAAAGGAGCTCAACTGATCTTCACTATTGACACCGCTGTAATGAGCCATGCTTTTTCTATGAAACTGAACTTTTGACAAATCCGTCCAAGTCTAAAAGTGAGTGAAATATAAAATCATAAAAATAAAAATAAAAAGTTAAAGAAATGAGTTCAAACAAGTTATAAAAAGTTATTGGTTACAAAGTTATATAGGGTTAATAAACCGGCTTAAAATCAAATATCACTTGCATTATGCTCTAGTTAAATAAAAAAGGCCATAGTCCGAAAAAAGAGTTGAAATAAAAGTAGATAAAAGTTCTTCTCAATTATCTAGATATAGCGGACAGTATACTATATGTATTATATAAAAACTTAATTAAAAGTTAAGATGAAACTTCAAAGTAACACGTAAATACTATTTCCTCGTTAATTTTGTAACGCTTAACAGCAAAGTCAACAGGTTCATAAGGATTAAGAAAAAATTCATTCTTAGTAAAAGCTTTCTCTTGGTATAAATTAACTTGACCATCCCTTCAGTATTTATCAGAGCAAAGAAACAAGGACATACGTAATCCAACAAGAAAATAATAAATAAAACATGTACCAGGTAGAGCAATTAGTGTTTTCTCTTCTATAATCAGGCTGATACAAAGGCCCTTAGTTAAAAATAACAAATTGGTTAACAACTAATTCCATGAAATATATATAAAGAAACATGGAATATAAAACGAGTATACCCTCTTTGTGTAATTTTGAATTCCCCTTACTATCAACAATGATGACTCTGGGTGTAAACGTCTCTAAATTCTAGTAACACAACAAGTTAACCAAAACACAAATATGAAATTCTGCTTTAAGGCAAGACATTTTGACTAATGCCTTGACGAAAGAGAACTCTGTGGTCGATATCGACATCTTCTCTTATAGTTTCAGGAAAAGGGGTATAAAGCGACTGCTTTAGTAAATATTAAATACGATAATTATTAAGGAAGACAAGGAATAAGATATTAACCTGCTGATTCCAGTAATGTGTACCTACAAAGTTGGCGTAAGAACCAAACTGTAAAGTCAGTAGTTCTCTCATACTCTTTATAAGTTGAGGTGAGAAAAGCAAAAAATTTAAAACTTTGAAATGACAGAAAATCAGTTTCCTTACAATTTTTCTATCATGCGTTTTTTTCTACAGTGCTGTAAAGTAGAGACCTAAAGCTGAGAAACGCTGCTCGTGTTCAATAGTCATATAATAAGCTGGGCTCCTCTCTTCCGGAAGCGGACTTACGAAGGACAAATACCGATTTTTTTTAGCTATTATTGAGGAGCTTCGTTAAAAGCTGATGGTTGTGATATTGAAATTACAGGCTTTTGAAAAAAAAAAAAAGTTTTTTTTTGAAAACAAGACTAAACCACTTGAGCCTGTGAAAAATTCTTTTATTAAAATTAATATTGCAATATGCTACCCTGCTCCTCAAATAAGAAAAGACACTAATAACAACGACACACTAATAACAACGACATTAATGGTAGTAAAATACAATAAAAAAAAATAATAATAATATATGAAACAAAAAAAGTAGCAGTAATAAATTTAGTATTAATACTTTTTGTAGATAACCTTAGTGACTGTAACAATCTTTATTGTAAAATTATTGGTTTTACCACCAAAAACTTTATTTTTAATAATAGCAACATTAAGTTAAAGTTAACAAATACACAAAAGATATGCCTTTTATTGAGCTCATGAAGGTAGCCTTAACTTAGAGATGAGCAATATTATTCCCCATGTCCGATGTACCTCTAGCAACGCTGAGTTACCTTCCGCGGCTGCATCTTTCTTAGGCGAAAATGATTTCACGCCTGTGGCCCTTTGAGGAAAACAGAAGTGGAATCTTATTTTAAAACTTCTGCTAGCCAACGGCGCCAACAACATTCCGAAGCCTAGGGACTCAGGTCACGGAATAAATCTATATTCGGCAACAGCAAGCGAGTGTCGAGCCGTCACTAAGCTAATGCTAACGCGTGATGAAGCGCTACCACAATTTACTGCCTACCATTAGAGGACAGGCCTTTAAAGTTTATTCTTCGCGGAATTAATTGCGATCTCGACCGCGACGTCCAAACTCCGAGGGAGATTCTTAACGCTTTACCGAGAAGAAAGGCTCCTGGCCCCCGGCTACTCGGTGTGTGCCACCCGCTTATTTAGTTGCAGATGAAATGCTCTATGATATAAACCTCTCTCCTGATGCCTATATACGGCTCGAGCCACTCATCCTAGTCGAATTATATGCAGGTTATTAACGTTTTACCGAGACGAAAGGCACCAGGCCCCCGGTGTCACCATTGTTATGTTAAAGCAATTATTAACGGTGGGCTGGTAGATAGTCTATGCGGGCTGACCAGCTCAATGGTGGCTCTCGGTCACCTTCTTATTGCGCTGGAAGACGGTAACTGTTGTGATGTTCCCGAAGACGCCCCCAACCAGCAGCTACGCCGAGCAAATACAGGTCTATCAGTCTCTTGTCCGCCGTTAGCTAAGTAGCTGAGGCGGTTATATTACGCCGCTTGAAATCTTCTATTGGCGCACGCAAGCCACGCCCTGCCAAAGTCTACTTTATATTAGAACAAGGACACTTCACGACGCACAACTCCTTCGCCTTACGGAACGAACGACCTGTGCCTCCAACTTAAAGGAGGCAACGGGCACCGTTCTTTCTTGGTGTCGAAATAACGTTTGACCGAGCTTGGTTCAAGGGCTTGTTTCACAAATTTTGCGCTTTTTTTTAACTCTTCCTACTGTTCTTTTTAACGTGGTTAAATCTTACCTTAAGAACCACCGCGTCTTTAATATTACGTGTGGGCACTGCGTACTCACATCAAAGACCAGTAACAGCCGAAGTCTGTCCCATAAGGATCTCCTCTGTCATCCCTTCTCTTTGCACTTTATGTACGCGACGGTGCCACAGCCTGATGGCACCCACACGCGGGTTGCCTTGTATGCGGATGATACGGCGATTTTTACTCCTTGGCACAATCACCTTCTCTAACGCGTCAGCATCAGTAGTACTACCTAGTGACGTACCTAGTGACGCTGGTCAACTGGTGTGTCCACGTTGGGAAATAACTATTAAGGCAGAAAGGAGCGAAGCTTTTTTTTTTTTTTTTTCTTTTTTATCACGAAGCACTCTACGCGCCCTTGGTGTTGCCCTCTCGGGGTGGGGTTCCTTATTGACAGTAAGCTTTCGTGGCAGCCGCACGTAAACTACATCGCGGCGAAGATCAAGAGGCCGGTTTAAACCCCTATATTCTTTACTTACTGTCTGAAGCAAAATCTCGTGTCACATCAAACGGCACTTGTATGTGTTCTATATCCGGTCAATCATTATGCATCTGATGCCTGGGCCTACGACACACCTGGCCGGATTCCTTCGCTTCAAGTGTGACAATACAAGTTGCTACGCCTCATGACGGGCGCGCCCTGGTTCGTGTGCAACGATGCTTTAAATCAAAATCTCCAAATTGGATCTCTGAGTAACGTTTTTTGACGCACTGATGTCGCCACCTTCGACTGGCTCAATCGGCACACCAACCGATTACCGGCAGATGAGGTTAATACGACATTTGAGATGACCGCGCAAAGGGTTCTTAATTTATTTATTGGGTTAGGGCTAGAACTATTTTTGATGTATATACTTAAATTTATTTGTATTGGATCGCATTAACGCAAGCTTAAAGCCGATGTATACCCTATCACCCTCTTGAGAGTCCGTAATTTGGGTTTTTCTTTCACGGACCCGATCGAGTACCAGGAAATAACATAAACAAATAAAAAATACGTCACTTAGAATTAAGCAGTAATTAACTGTTCATCACGCCTGTAGCATGCCAAAGATATAAATAAGTAATTAAATAAAAATTACGTCGTTTGACCTCTTTGTCATGATAACCTCCGTAGCGAAAGACAGAGGAAAATTTTTAAATAATTGAAAGGTAAATAAATCTTTTGTGACTTCCAAGTTTAAAACCCTATATCTTCACATATTCTCGATATTATAACGTAATACTCTTTCTTTACTATTACTATTATTTTTATTATAACCATAACTTTCCTTATTACTATAACTTCTACTATTTATAGCTAGTTTAAGATTACAGTGCCTATCTTAACTTTTTCGTAAAAAGGTTCAGTTTATCGTGTCAGGTATAAAAGCATGTAGTAGCTAGCTACATTCTTGAGAAAGCTCTTTTTGACTCGTATTTCTAAACCCTTAATATACAAAATTTAATAAACGATTTACATTTTAATCATCTTAGTAACGCGATTCAAGTCAACCTCGAGCTGAGGTTACCTTTAAGAGTATGGATTACTCCACAAAATCTTTCATTTTTTAAGTAAACCCCCTTACAATTTTTTGAAGGCTTATTAGGGAAATAAATGGATAAAAAAATTTTTTAAAAGCTCTCATGGTGTGAAGTATCACAAGAATAAATGGCAGTTCCTATATATCGAGAAACAGTTTGTTTTTAGCAAAAATAATTACTAGTTTAATTATTCCTCTTTATAACTTATTAACAGCCTTTTCTCGAAGGTATATAATTTAGTGAGCAAAAGACTTTCCTTCTACTATGACTTAAAGATTGGTCTGATAACCATTGGTGAGGTGGTATAAAGTTTATAAAAGAGTATTTTACAACGTGCAAGGGTGTGATGAAAATGCTTCCATCTATTGCTTAACTTCCTTCTTGAATCGATTCCTTTAATTTCTTGTTTCACTTGTCGTCTTTAGAAGCCAAAAAGGTTTTTATAAAAAAAGTTTACGCCAGTCTTCGTGGTTCAAGGGTAAGTATATTAACTCACTAGAAAGAGAAGAGCCCAAGTCTTTACAAATTTACTTATCGCAATTAAAACATTATAATTCGGCTTCACGCACGGTTTAATTAACAATCTAACCTGCTAAAATTGCTTAATAAAAAACGATAATATACCCAATTTAATTTAATTCGCTATATTGAAATATCGCACAGGAAACGAAGATCAAAGCGCGCAAAACTGTGAGCACCTGAAATTTAAGAAGACTTGAGCAATTTTTACGAGCATTAAATGGATTTCAAACCCCTTAGTAGACTATTAGGGAATAATACAGTTTTAATGGGGGGAATATCAACAACGCTTTAGAACAAAGATTTTGATATTTAGAGGCTTGGTAACTCAGTTAAGAGGATGAGTGTAGTGACACGTTATAAGATATTTAATATAAAAAAGCCTTTTATCTTTAAAAAACTTAAGGTATTCTTTCCAACTGTAAGCTATTTTTAACGTTATTTACGATTAACGGGTAGGTTCCTTTTGGTCACCCTTATGATGGAACAGGTCGCCTGATGTAGTGGTAGGTACTCTATTTACGATGTCCTATTATGGAACTAGGTTTAGAAATTTTGTCTGAACAGACAAATCTAAAAGGGGACGGATTAAAAATTAAGGTAAAAAATTCGGGAAAAAAGCAAATATGTCCAATATAAATATGAGAGTACTAGGTAAATGAGTAATATTTTTCTAATAAGCAAAGGAGAGGGTACATGGATTTATAAACAAAACATTTTATTAAACATCGTTATCAAATTAAGTTAGTAAGAATGAGCAAAGTTAAGCATTCCTACTCTAATTCTAAAATTTTTGCTAATCAAATTGTTTTTAGTTTTACGAATAATAAAGAGGAAATACCAGTATAAAAAGATGAGGTAGCAAATTTCTTTATAAAAGGATGTGGAATATAATAAAGCGTAATAGCGTCAATCATGATTGTCTAGATTGACTTAATGTGGTAACGTATAGAATATTTACGAATTTCAGTTTTAGAAAATTAAAGTGTTATTAAAGACAAAGAGGTCTAACCTATTTACCGCATTTAAATTTAGTAGATAAATTCGTATAGAGCTATTATTAGGCATGTAAAAATATCATAACGGGCCCTATAGTTGGCATCGTAGTTCAGCGGTTAAAACCATTGAAGATTCCCATCAATTCTCAAATTATTAAACCTATAAAATCGACAAGTAAAAAAATTTTAAATAGCCCAGGTGTTAAAAAAGCCAACGAGTTACAACAGTGGTTTAGTAAGTGGGTAGAAATAGGAGGGTCTAGGACCGAGTATTACACCTTTAGACTAAGGGTGCGAGGCAAAGCGCGATTCATCTTCAAAATGGGATGCTATGGTCGGTTAAGAGACGTTGAAAAATACACACCTTTCCATTCTAGCCAGCTCCCCACCCCCAACTATTAGCTCCCAACCATACAAAAAAAAATTTTAATTGTTTATCTTTTTGATTTATAATGCTGACATAGACCTCCCCTGCCATTTGCTCTTCGCCGCTTTTCCTGCTTAATCGAAACTATTTTAAGTTTGAGGAACCCTAACTTTTGAGAACACCCAAACTTAAAAGAAAACTGCTACTATCGGCCGAGCTGGAACAAAATTGTCTGGCGCTGGAGGCGAGGAGGCTAGATCGCGAGCTCCTTTTATGGTTCCGCATCATCTTTTAAGCACTGACAAACTACTAACGGGTCTTCCAAAGTTCTTAATCAAGTTAATTCGTAAGAAGTATAATAACTGTTCCGAAGTACGGGAAGACAAAGGAGAAACTTGAATCCGCACTCCGGCTTTCTTGGGGTAAAATACACCCGAAAACCACCACCTGGAGAAGCGGCCCCAAGCATTAGATTTGAGGTTCTCCTATAGGACACCGGCCAGCAAAACTACAAGCCAAACCTTCCTGACCTCGAGTGGAATCGCTCCTTCATTACTTATTAGTAATATAATATTAAAATAAAGTTTTGATATACTCTTGCGGTAGTTAATTCGGCATTATGTATCTTGTTGGCTAAAATAATTGTTAGCTGTAGTTCGTTGCGGCAGTGACTCCCAATTTATTTACTTGTTATTAACTGAACCTAGTTATACAATATTTAAGTTTTATTACAAAAATTATCTTGATAATATATTAAATGTAATAACAAAAATTTCTTTTGGAGGTAGAGTCGAACGTGTACACTTATAACGGATTAATCGCACCCAACTATGGGCGTTCTCTTTTGGAGTTCCGGTTAATTCCGACAGTATATTATTAGGATCATGGGTATATTTTAATAATGTTTTTTGTTTTGTTAATTTTACAGGTCTAAAACAAACAGCGAATGTAATATAATACAGTATACAAGGCATATACATTATAGCCTTTAATGAAATATAAATAATTAAGAACTTGTGACACTGCAAAAATTGATTAGGTGTGTTAATAAAACTATTTTGAAGAATATCCAACCCTAATGGAAGTAACAAATAATAATAATAAAAAAAGTAAAATAAAAGGATTTACCATATGTTTTATTTCTTACAACACCAAAAAGTGTATGAGCAAGCTTTAGGGGTCAGGACAATTCATTAAGTATTAAGCTTTAGCACTATTTCATGTTAAATAACGGTATTTTTATCAACTTCTATATTTAATTACCATAAATGGCCAACAAATTATATTACGGAGGTAATATTAAACTAAAATATGGGCCGCCTTTAGAAGGCGGATATCATCAAGGCATCGAGCTCAAAAACCATTTTACTGTTACTCTTTCACAGATGTTACCTAAAACATTAAATCCCTGATATTAAACCTCATTAAACTTGCACCATACTAATTTTAAGAGCGTACTAATAAAAAAAATTTATTATAAAATTAACCTTCCGTTAGTGTCGCGGAGTATGAGTACCCCAGTCTTAGGTGATTTCCTCACTGAAAAAAGCAGTCATTTAAAAAAGACTTCGGTAGAAATTATTTAAAGTGTTTTAGATTCAAAGTAAAAGTCCCTATTTTCCTGATACTGACAGAAACCTTTTCAAAAAATTAAGAAAATTATTTGCAAAATAATTAAACTACTGACTATTTTTTTTAAGGGAAAGTATATCCCATACCCCACCACAATCATGGTGCCACTATTTTCCAGTGCACCAACGGAGGGTTACTCAGTATTCTTTCGTAAAAAGCTTAATACGCCTGCAGTATTATACTTTTAGACGAAATGTTAAAAGGCTTGGGATCACCTTAAAACTACTGTTAGCTTACCCCATTTATTAACTATAGAGGTCCTTACAAATAGCTTTTCGGTGTGATAACACAGATAGGGTGGTAATATACTCTTATTAAAAAAATATCCAGCAAATATAACTTGTTAGTAACTAAAGTTCAGTCAAAAGCTTTCATTCTCTGTATAATTAGTAAAAGAGAATGGTTTAAATAAGATTCAAGCAACCTTAAGAGTATGGTTGCTCGTTTTATAAATATTATACAGGCTAATAAAAAAAATTAATTTTAATTCAAAAACTATAGTATTAGTAAAAAGAAGCACCCTTAAATTTTGCAAAATACTGCCTTAGCACAAGGTATACTTGCTGAGGTAGCTATTTTATTATTTTAACCGCTCGTCGCCAGTCTGGATTTAAGTATTAGCCTCAAGCTTATTAGCTTATGATAAACTAGCCGGAGGCAACTAAGAAAAAAAAATGTGTATATTACTCGTTGGCAATAAATGCATCATCCCCCCAAGTTACGCTATGAAAGCAGTTGTAGGTATTCTTGGCGAAGCCCTTATAAACAATAAGCGGGGTATGCTAATTGCCTCAAAGACAGCAAATATTATACTCATTTAAATGTGCACTAAAAAAACCTCGCCGGGTTCGATAAGTTGAAGAATTTGACAATAAATTAGTAGAATAGTGTTAACAAGTGCTTTTGTGGCAAAAAAAAATCGCAGCCCCGGCGGAAAACTTTTATTTTGTAAGTAAAAAAAAGGAACATTATAAGACTATAAACGACCAAAAGCCCCTAATTTTTACTGCCATGCCCATTTAAAGTTAAATGAAATAGCGTGCGAAAAGAATTGCGTTTCCTTCTTAATTTCAGTTGAAATAGTCTTCTTAGGGCTGCAGTGTTATGTAGTTCAGATTCCTAAGGTGTGATATAAGGCTTTCGTACGAAGTATGTATAACTGTGTCCGTTACAAGGAGAAGAGCGTTTTGATCCAGTATTAAGCGATGCAAACTACGCCAGTTGCAATGCTTGTAACAGTCCCTTGTAGCTAGAAGACACGGGGCCAGGCCCCCTTTTCTGGAAGAATCTTCTCTCAATGTCGAGGGATGTAAAAAACTTGCGTGTGCCGCACTGGAGCTTCCTATACATAGTAAATATAGTGAAATATTTAAATCCTGAAAACGCTCGACTGTTTCAATGTGATAATAATTCAAGTAATATATAAAAAATAAAAAATTTAGGGTTCAAAGTTAACGAGCTATTAAGCAAAATAAAGTTGTGCTAATCTTAAAAGGAAATAATGTTATAAACTTTCGTACCTATAAACTGCTGAAAACCGCATATTTTATTTTTTTCATTCTGCTAAGAATAGTATTGTGAATTTAAAAAAATAAGAGTACTCTTTATAGCACAGTAACAACTTAAACTTGTGTATGAAAAAATCAGCAGCAAACTTTAAAGGCGTTATGAATTAAGCAACTCCGCTTTAGTAAACAGCACTTTCCCTTCCTAAAAAAGAATTATGTAAATGTAAAACTTATTATAAAAAAAAAACTTGATGAGATGGGTCTCCTGGCCACAAAATCTTTGTTGTAAGTTATCATGCACTAAAGGATTAGGAAGACTATCTTCCACTTGAACTCTCAAAGCCTATTTATATTGCATGTGAAGTACGACAAATTGGTCATGGACAGCTAAACCTTTCGATAACACTTTTTATAATGACAGTGCCAGAGAGAGATGGACGCAGTGTAGCCGCACAAAATACAATCTAAAGTCTTGCAAACGCTTTAACAACAACAAATCTTAATTAAGAAAAGGAAAAAGAACTGAGTCGTGCTCTGATCGACCACTCTTAGCTAGACTAAAATTTGAGTGGCACGAATCGAGGCCACACTCCAAGTTCCACTTCACCCTCCTCATTTGAAGTCGATGGTTGTTCTCCTGAAGCCCCAACTTATTTTGTTCCTCGTAGTTCATTAATTATAACTCTACTGAACTATATATATAAGAAAGTCAAGATCACGGAAAATACCTCGCTAAAAGGCCCTTCACTTGACTTCTGCCTGTTCTCACCCACAAGCTTGTAAGCAAGCATAAGTGAATTAGATAAAACGCAGTTTAAACTGCAATATTTGCTATTATTGCCAGAAACGAGGGAACAACTACCATTTTTGCATAATCTGGGCTGTTAAAAAGAAAGCTATCGAAGCTTAACAAATAAAATTAAATTAAAAAGTACCTTCTCTTTTAATTTCAAACAGGATAGGAAACGGTTGTCCTCTATATATTAAATTTAATTAAAAAATCAAATGAAAAAGGTCTATTTTTACCAAGGCAGCTTTTACAATAAAACTTTTCGTACTCATAAATTTCGTTAGGCTCAAGGCCCAAGCAATCGGTATGAAACCAGTCGTCACACCTGGGAATTATAGCAATAAAGAAGTCCAAAGGCTTTAGAAATATCCCTCAATATTTTAAAAGGTAAACTGCAAATTGCCGTATAATAAGGGAACAAAAAAGTAAAAATTATAAAGTTTAGTTATAAAAAAATTTTTGAACAGTTACTTATCACAAGCAATCATCGCCCTAATACCATCATAAGGCTTTTTGCATAGGCAATAAATAGATTCTTGCTGGTTTTAAAAGATTAAATGAGCAAAAAATACTTATAACAATACTTTCACAAAGACGATAAAAAAAATGAGAACATCTTTTAGTTCAAGAAAAGCCGGCTCTGTCATAGAAAAGTAAAACAAAGTTTAAAATAACGCCCGCATGCAAAGAGCTAAGAGTTTAAAAAACACGTCCTCGACTTCTCAGTTCGTTGGCCAATTTAGCAGCACGGACGCCCACAGTGTTAATCTTTTTAAAAAATGACTGCCCCGAAGGGGCTGGAAGCCCCCCTCCCGCTGTTCTGCCTAAAATAGTGGATGCCATTTAGTAACAGCGTTAGGAGAAGCGGTGTTTATTTAATAAGTAGTGTGAGAACAATCACTAAAACTGCGTGCTGTTAACAGCGCAATATACCCAATAAGTGTTTATAACCTATATATTCTGTTTTATAACCCCATGACAATATTTTTATTCGCTTACTACGCCTAGCTTGTTTTTCTTTGGTAATTGATTTTCCAGCATTTTTACTGTTATTGCTAACTGTCCCACTAATTTTTATATTTTTTAATACAAACAAATAAAAATTATGATTAATAATTGTATCGTGAATAATATGAGCGTAAATTTTAGCAACCACGGGAGCCTACAAATACAGAGCCCTCTAATTTCTCATACTGGAAGGGCGAAAGACAATAAGGGGGCCACAAGAAAACACGAGGTACCGATACAGCATTCGAATCCTCTTTAGAGCTTCGTACCAACAGGAAAGTTATTGCCTCCTTTAATTTTGTTTTGTGGTCGGATATGAGAATAACAGCGGAACTCATTGAGGAGTCACCACAGTTCCTAAATACTCTACGTGACAGGGAGCTAGATTTAAGAGGTCAATTATTTTATTTTTGGTGGTATAATATTTATTTTAATTTCGCTTTTAAGGCAACAAAGTTAGCGCTATTGAGAATCTTGGAGCTACTTTGGTGAGATGCTTAAGACTTGACTTTTATACTAAGAGAATAAAAACATTGCCCTTATAATGATATATAACTATACCTATAAATTGCCGTTTCAATTTTTATTTACGTAAATGAGTAGCAGGAGTTATTTTAAATTATGTAGTTAAGGCGCAAGATTTATTTTACCTTCTATATAAAATATACAGTTTTAATTTTTAATTAATTATTTTTAAGGATCAATTTGACACGATCGATCTTTCTGACAATGAAATTACCCGTCTAGAAGGATTTCCACAACTTAAAAAGCTGAAAACTCTTTTTTTAAATAATAATAAAATACAAAAGGTACGACAGTCTTTATGCTTTTTTAAGACTTATAAGTTATTTATAGCTGCATATCAATATTTAGGTTGATGCTAGCTTGCATGAGAGGCTACCTGGACTTGCAGAGCTTATTTTGACCAACAACAACCTTCAAACTTTTACAGATATTGAAGACATCTCCAAAATTAGCTCCCTTAGAAGACTATCGTTATTGAAAAATCCGGTTGCCTATAAGCCGAACTATAGAGCTTATGTTATTTATAAAATTCCCCACGTCACTGTCCTGGATTTCCGAAAAGTGAGGCATCAAGTAGGTGAATTTTTATAAAACCTTGTTCTTGCCTTACCCCTTGTTTGAAACCAACTTGCGTAGGAGCGTCTTGACGCTAAAAAACTTTTTGGGGGGGAAGCTGGTGAAAAGCGGAAGAAGGAGATGCCCAACCAGTCAAGTACCGCCCAGCGAAGCGTCAAGAAGCCTACTCACGAAAGGCCTTTCGCTGAGCAGATTTCTAAGATAAAAGTTTCAATTTTTACTTAAAAGAGCTAAGCCAAACACTTATATGCCATGTATAGGCTGCCATATTGAAAGCGAAAACCCTCAACGAAGTGAGACACCTTGAGGCTCTTTTGCAGGCCGGTAAACTTCCCGAGGATGTCTTAAAACTAAGCCAGGATGGCACAGAATAGCCAGTGTTTTATGTAATGCAGTCGTCGCTAGCCAATCTCTGTAGTCTTGCTGTCCCGCCTAAATGTTCCGAGCGCGTGGTTTGCCTTTCGTATGTCTTGGTTGACCGTATAAATAAATATAGCTTTATTAGAGCCCTTTTTTATTACTCTTCTTTTAATTGCGCTCTTGCATCCCCATAAACCAGCTGCCGTGCCTTTTCTGAGATCTCCCCTAGGGCTGCGCGGGCTAGCTCCTCGGCCACACCTGCATGAATGCACTTTGTTAGAAAGAGCCGGTCTCACACATCGATCAGTCGCACCCAAAAGACGAAGTTTTCGTAGTAGAGCAAAGCAGACGGCAATGCTAATAGCGAGAAGCAGTAGCATAAAGTTGAGGGGGTTGGTGGCCATTTGAAAGAGGTAGACAAACTCGTTGTATCCAAGGACTAGTACCAGTGCATACACCCAGAAAGGGATACTCCTTAGTGACATGTTTTGCTGTGGGAGACGAAGGATGGGCAGTGAGTGGATGGTGTCATCTTATAGCCGAACCCTTCTGATCTGGCAGCACTCCTGGTAAATCGGCCGGATCTCATGCAGAAAAACGTTCCTCACTCGTAAGATTTCTGCAGGGGAGAGCAGCTCCACCTTGCAGAAAGGGTTTAAGTTGATTGCCCGTGTCTAGACTTTAAGGCGGATGGCTACCTTCACCCCCTCATCTCGGTACTCGAGGGTCATGGCTGAGAATAGGGCTAAGTACTCCAAGGCCTTCCGGGTGAGAGAGTTGTAGCGTAAGAGAAGGCATGTCAGCGCGTACGACCTACCTTGTCCCTGGCCGCCTTGTAGAGCTCGGGGATATTATCGCCCGCGCCCCATGAGCGGGGGACATCCGCAGCGTCGTACTTGAAACTCTTCTCGAATCTTTTGCAACGACCGATTAGAGGACTTAAGAACAGCAAATAGGCAGGTAGTTCGCCTTACATTCTGACCAAAGTAGACGCCAGATTCAACGTGCAGTCCTTCGCCTTTCTTTGAACCAATTGTCTGGCTCTTTCCTTCAAGTCCTGAAAAGCGGTTTCGATTGCAGAATCTGAGAGCCCTGTCCCTGGTATGGTCATGAGAAATTATTTTGAAAGCGGTTGTTTTCAACACCTTTTCCATGAGCCTTCAGTCGGATGGAAGTCTCGTCTAACAAACGAGAATATTCCTGTGAGACTTTGATCCACATGTCTCGCGGCGCTTCAGTCATTAAGTATAAAATAGTGTCTGAAATATTTTCCTCCATGGCTCTCTGAAACCGACGACGAAGAGCACTGAGTAAAATGTGGAATCTCGCCAAGCAGCTGGAAAGCCCGCTTACAGTTTCATGGTCCACGATATTGCGGGTTTGCAAAGTGCGGAGCTGTTCTAAAATTTCTCCGGTCTGTTCGCCCAGCGCAGTTCGGCGAGATATGTACACGGGCTCGTGGTACAAAGAAGCTGGGCCATCGTAGAGCTCTGGCGGGATACACCACGTGGTCGTGATCAAAAGAGTCACACCACAGAAGCGTACGAAAAGCTTCCACCAGCAGTTCGCTAGTCTCCTCCAAAAAGGTATTAACGACCACGCCCTGGCTTAGACGGTCGCGAAGGCGCTCCGCCCCAATTCGAAAGTTTGCAACAGCTTCCTTTTAAAACAAAATAGCGTATCCCACATGGATTGTTGGGCATAGCTCTGCACTGAAAGTACCGACATAAGCTCATCGCAGCGACACGTGGCCAGCATTTCTTTTAAAGTTGGCAGGTCCAGGTCTTTGTTGTCTATGATCTGCTCCTGTGCATTAAGGAGGGGTGTCGCATTAAAGATCCATACAGCAAAGCCCCACCGTCACATACCCACACACGGGCCGCGTACTCAGAAAAACCATCGGCTGGGATCCGAGTGAGGGCAGCTTTACTTAGTAAGTAGCCCTCGTCTTTTGGATCCTCGAAACTTTTAAAAGTATTTATGTCCATTAAAGTCTACTGGCCAAGAGTGCCGCAAGTGAACCTCTTTCTTAGTTCAGAAACTTCTTTTATAAACTCGTCCTTTTCAAAAACATAGCTCGCCAAGCAGACAAATTTAAAGATAAAGTATTCCTCAATTGCAAAGTTTAAGGCGTGAGAAGGCTTAAGTAAGAGGTATCAGCCTCAGCGAACAGAGTGGATTGGCATACTTCTTACCTTTTTGATATCACTTTCCCATATTGCCTTCAAGTCTTCAACAAGTGTTCTTTTTAGCTGCTCGAGTGGCGTAAGCTGTATTAATAGCGCAATGAATTGTAGGCTAAAAAGGCTAAAAAGGAAATTAAAAACAGACTTGCCGATCCCTGAGGCAAAAAAGAAGAAGAGTTTTAGGGGAACTTCGAGCAAAGAAACATGTTGAGATAAACGTAAAATAAAAATTTAAGTACAATACTCTGGTGTGCAAAAAAGATTTATGTGGAGCTCAAAGACTGTTTTAAGGGTATCATAATTGGAGGCACTGTAGCGGCCTACATCGTGGCACCATATGTTTATTATAAGGATTCCTGAGAGGACAAGGGAGAACAGAGCGCTTTTCCTTTCAAAGTTCTTTTTAATAATTATAAGTAAGCGAGTTAAAAAGTAGAAATTTACTTCGATAACAAAGAAGGCTTAGAAAATCAAAGTCAAAAAAACAATATATATTAATAAATTTGGATTATAAAGAAATTGGTAAATCACACACACTCAGAAAGACAAAGTTTGTTAAACGCATTTATATACTATATGTTGTTCTCCGCGTTCTTTACTGTCAGTCCCCTCCACGTCCATTATAAGACATTTTTTTTTTGGGTCATAGGCGAGCCATAAACCTTAAAATAAGATATAAAAACGGCAATTTAGAGTGACCGGCAACCATTATAAAAGTTTTTACATATTAGTTAGCTAAACTAAGCTCACAAACCTTTTGTAGTTTGACTACGAGTTGAAGGATCCATTTGAGGAAAGGAAGTATCAAATAGATAGTTAAGTAATGTGCTTTTGCCGCCTGACTGAGGCCCCAGAATGCTGATAATGCTATACTCAAACCCAGACTTTATAAAATTTTCCCAACTAGAAATCTGTTTTTGTAAATTTTCATTGAACCTATAGTCTTCATCTATTATCTGAATCAAATTATGACTTGAATCTGAAAAATAGTTTTTAATTAATACTAAGCACAACAATAAAAATAGTAAACGAAAAGAGCTACACTGAAAAGTTATCTTTTTTTAATGACTATTTTATAAACCTTATGAAAGTTGTTGTGCATATATTATCATAAACACAAAGTATTAAGAATGTAAAAGCTAAACAATAAATAAGATTCATTAGCAAATCATACCCATAGCCCCCAAGAGTTTAAACCAAACGAGAAAAAACAACTTAACTACGTCCTTATCACCAAAGTGTAAACTATTGGTGAAGGGCAGAACCCTTCGAGATTAAATTAACAAAGCTAAGGGTATTTTATCCGAGAACCTATCACAAGAGGAGAAGAGAGCTGACTTGAATTGTAATGGTCTTATCTAAACATTAAGGCCATCATCTCTTGGAACTCGTTTAATTAATAAATATAATTCTGAACCTTGAGAACTGGTAACTTGTAGGGGAAGTGGAAATTAAAATTTAAAGTATAACTTATTAACCCGTTTGAATATTCTTATAATTATTAATTTTTTAATTAGTATACACTTTGTCGTACTATGTACAATCTTTACAAGAACTAGTGCATAATTTGTACTCCCTATTTTCGAGGGGCTGAACCCGGCTGAAAGTTAGCGGACCAGCCTTAAAGAGACGTAGTTATGAATAAAAGAACCCAAAACTAGCTTAATAAGCTGCAAGTCAGATTTTTCCGAGTGTTAGCCTCGCAGACGAGTTTTTCGAAATAACAGTTTTAGATGACCCAAAGGCAAAATAAAACCAAAAAAAAACACTCGCCAAACTAGGAAATTAAGCTGTAAGCAAATTTATTGCCACGACTATGTAAATTTAATTGCAACTTACTAAGTCGATAATAACAAACGTATATTGTGTTCTAGTTTTGACGTGTTGTCTTCAGCTTTGCATTTACATATTGTATTTTGCCTGGTTTTTAAAAATAAATGGGTTATGTTGCGTTTATTAACCTTTTTCTTTCTTACGAAGGACACATATCTCACCCCCTTTAGTAATTGGGTAAATCCAGGTTGAGCAGGCAGTATTTGCTATGCCCATATTAAGGGTTCAAAAGGTATAATCTTGATGCCTCTCCCCTATCCGCTTCATTTCTAGTCATTACTGAGCGATCTATGGTCAGCTGGCTGTAAAGTCCATTTCTTTCTCATTTATATAGTTTTTTCCTCTTTTTAGTATCGTCAAACTACCTGTCTGTTATTTTTCATTTTATAATATTGATTATATTTTTCATTAAGTGATTTCTGCGTTAATATAAAATATAAATTTAATTTTTTGAACAAAGTGTTTTACGGCTTCTAAATTAAAAAAGGATTAATTTTAATTTTATTTAATTTAAAGAATTTTAGTTGCTTGTTAATTTTAACCTAATAAAAATTTTTATAACTTAAAAAATCAGTTTTGCGATTTTTATGATATGAAAAAGAATATATAATAAAATATAATTTATATTGAATATTTTTTGGTTTTTAGCTTTATTAAGATTTTTATTATGAATAATAATTGTTTTCTTTTATTTAAAGTGCTTTAAATTTCTCAATTTTAAAAAATTTCAAATTAATTTGTTTTCGTTCATTGCTTTATTATGACAATTAATTAACAAAGTTAGTTTAATTTTTTAATATAAAAATTTTATGGTTTTAATATTAATATAAAATTTAAAATTAAGTTAACTTAACTAATGTCAAGGTGAACCTTACGTCAGCTTTTTATAGTAGACAAAGTTTGTTTTTTTTTTTATTATAAAGGCTGTTCTCATCTGCGTTTGCGTTATCTTCTCGTATCGGCCGCTATAGTGCGAACCTTTGCTTATTTTATCATGCTGCTTCGACGTGTCCAATATAATGCCAAGAAGTGCAGTAGGTGTTTCTGGGTTGCAATATTGTTAATGGTTGGTTCGCTGCATCAGTAGCACCACACTCCTTTTCATTGCGACCAAGTTTTTACAAAGCGCATATCATGAAGTTTTTTTTTTTTCATAATGGCTTACAGATCAGGATTTTCAGAGCATTTAAAACATTTAGTGAGACTCATTGTTATTTTTAATAATGTTGTGGCTAGTTTGTTTTCGGTTAGTTGGTGCTTGTCTAGGTCCTACACTTCAAAAGCACTGTTTACAGTGCCAGTTTTCGGCTTTTAGTTATGAAGTCAGTGCAAATATAGTCTACACCCTCTTTGTTTTTAGTGTGGTACTGTTAATTAGATTGCATCACATTTGTGCTTCTCACCACTTCTGTATATAAAAATTAATCCTTTTAGGAGATCCGTGAATTTTGGTAGTTAGCAGAGCACATTGTTCATGTATCAATGCTGCTATTTGCCCGAGCCTATCAATGTAATGCAAGTCCTCATACTTCAATCTAGTAGCGTTGAACAGCTTCCTTAGCTTGGTCATGAGAGTAACTAGTGATTTCTCTCCGAATACATTCCTTACTTTTTGTATAGCTAGCTCAGTTTTGCATAATATCTAGCTCTTTAAACCTAGCCTGACGTTTATATGAGGCTGTTCTTTATAATCATTTTAACCTGTGGCAGTACCTTAAAAATTGGTCTCCTCCATGAGGAATGTGTATAACATTTTCGGTAAAAAATGGTTCTGGGTTTAATCCCGTGACCTATTCAAAAATTTCCTTCTAAAGATACTTGCCGTGGGACTTTTTGCTCAGTTAGTCAAAATTTCGTGCTTAGAGCGTGATAAAAAGTAAAAAGTGAATTGAGAATGTCGCTTTTAATTAATCAATAAAGAAGCGCACTCTATATAATATTTCTTCGGATTCTTTTAACAGTTGAGCTCCTTGTTTGTAATTATTTTTGCTTAAAATTTTTGGGTAGAAAATAATTAACATTTTCTCGCCCAATGATTCGTTTACCGATATTACCTGAAAATTTTGAACGCCAAGAAGTGAACACCTGTTTTAAGGATGTAGGAAGACATTTATAAAGATATCAAGTCCTAACAATTCCTGTTAATGTGTTTCATGTTTTGTAATAAGTTAAATTTTTATTTTTTTAAAGACAAAAAATAATTAACCAAGGCTATGGAAGCTTATTATTTATATAGCCGTTAACCTAGTTTAAATAGAGCGCACTTTAGGCCCATAGAAGACATATCCCGTACATATTCCATAATAAATGTGGAAAGCTTTTATCCAAGTAACAGGGGATTGCGGTACCTTCAGTATAATGACTTGTGCTCTTTACATATTTACAGCGTTTAGATGCTAAAACATGAAAGCACCCAGATATTGTATCATTTTCATTATTTATAATTATAAATTTGAAATTAAGAGTATGAATGGGTGTCGCAGAGATTTAAATATATTTTTTCGAGAATTTATACTCTTATAAAAACAAAGTTGAAACGAATACTTACGAATCACAACTATTAAAGACCAAATTTTAATTAGAGCAGTATCATAAAATTCCAAAATATGTAAATAATCACAGTGCGAGCACGACATAAAAAGATGAAGAAACACCTACATATAGCAACATAACCATTCCCAGTATCACATAGGCTACTACTTAATAAGGAAATACTATGGATAGTAAAGTAATAGTTGAAAAACAATCTCAGCGTAACATAAAAAATTCGAGACATAAACAGTATTAGTAAACAATAAACAAACCTACTGGCTAAGAATCAACTAAAACTCATAAACATGAGATAGATAAAAGACGATAGGCTTAGACAACACTTAAGTGAACTACACACGAAAGCAAGACACCATTTAAATACGTACCATACTAAACTTGCACAATAAATTAAAAAAAAACTAACCAACCCTAAGAAAGGCATGAACAGCACAAATAAACTTAAACATACCGAAAAATACTCTTAATTAGCTATAACTGAGTCAGATGTGGGCATTCTTATGAAATGAGACCTGCTACTAAAAGCAAACGATTGAATGCATGACCTAAGTGCCAAGAGAAGCATGCTTCAAATTGTACAAGATGTATATATTATCCGAACGCACCATTAAGCACTAAGATTTCGATCTGCTAAAGCTTTAGAAAATTCAAAAGTTACGTTGAAGAAGATATAGACTTTGTACAGCGTTAAAAACGAAGCTTTTTACCTAATGCAAATAATATGTCTCCCTTAAATGAAATGATAAATAACCTTGTAGCAATTTTCGTACTAATGTAAATTTTTAAGTTGGGCAAACAAGGCTCGCTCGCAGAGTATTAGTATTAAGGCATGGAATGCCGTCGACACCCGTTGTAAGAAGCAAAAATTACAACCTATTGGACGGATGAACTTGGATATACTTCTTATCTCTGAATCACAACGAAATGAAGGTAATCGTTTTCGAGTACCTAACAAATTAATTATTAGGCACTTACAGGAATACACTAAAGGAGCTAAGCATTCTACTTTTTTCGACCCGCTAAATATTGAAACTGGTGATGTAAACATAAAGCTTGGTCACAATGACAGGAGCGGTCTAAATACCGCTTACAGATCTCACGACAAAGTTATGCTAAAATTTTATATTGACAAGATATTTGCTGTTCCCAGCATCTTAATAGCTGGAGGTTTAAATTTTAAAAGCCTCGGTGGAGTAGCAATCGTAGGAAGAAGTCTGTCGAACTAGCCGAGAGAAAAGACAATCCGCTCGTCGCTCAGTCAAACAACTGGCAACGTCTTAACATCACGTTATCACGCAATATATATGTACCTGTCACTGTCAATACGCTATCCTAACTCTTTTCTAATCACTAACCCAGACTTATAGAGCTAGATGCGTTAGAGAAGTAACTGGTTGGTCAATATGTCGGGAGCATCTGGACAAAAACAGAAACTCCATCTTACATTACAAAGAGAAATCTTTGAATTAGACGCGGTTGTCGTCCCTAATAAAAATAGCTATTACGAAGGCTCCAGCTCATTGGAAGGATGAACGAACCAATAGTACAATCTACCAGAACATATTAGGTCACGAATTGGCAAGAAGGTGGAAATTGAGAGTAAGAGATATGATCTATCGCTTTCCTAGAGTTAATATAAACTTTATTACAAAAATAAACAACGTAATTAAAGAAGGGGAGATTTGGCTAAGGTTATATTTAATTTATTTAAGCTGTAATGCTACTAAATTTAAGTATGCTAGGATATTATTTATTATTGTAGTTATTAATTGTGTTCTTGCTTCTTACTTGGTATGTTTACTATTTAGTTATGATGATTAGCTCATTCATTTTTGTTGATGGCACAATGACTCAGTTTAGAAAGGCGTGTCTTTCGCACCCTCACTTAATAGAAGGGAATTAGATTAAGTGGTAAATGTTGTAAACTAGGAGTTTATGCTGCGTTTGAGCCCTTGTTTTATTTGCTTATGCGTACTTAGAATCTCGATCTATGGAGTCTATTGGTTTATTAGTCTCTTAAGCGCGATGTCGTTTTGATCTAGAGGGTAAAATGGGTAAGTAATGACTTACTCTAGAGACTATGTAAATAGTCCAATCGTCTAGAGAGTAATCATGTGCAGATGTTGCCTTTAGTCACTAAAGGAGTGGAATAAGAACTGAGAGATCACTTTCATCATAACCAGGTAACGAAGAAATTTTTAATAAGTTAAGACTTTATTTAAGCAGTTGATACCTTATCAGGATATATTATATACTTTTAACGCTTCTAAGACCAACTTAAAAAGCTTTATGTTAAGTGATGCACTTATTAATCAAAAGAATTCTTTGCGATCCCTCTGCTGATGTTTCTACCGCTGCTAGTTGTGAAGTACTAAAGTGAAATTCATTAACTAGTGTAAGAAATTTTTTTTGACTAACTCACAAAATCTTTTAATGTTACCACGTACTCTTTAAGCAATCCAGAAAATAATATTTAAGTCTTACGTTTAAATAGTTTTGAAAGGTTCAACGGATGTTACCCTAACGAGAGGTTAAGTTCATTTGGAACGGTCATATTATTATATAACTGAGTATACGGAAAGGTTCATTTTCAAAATCTTTGTTTTACCGTATTCATCTCTGAAGTAGTGCGTAGGATTTTCTTATACCCGATTTTCTAGGTTATTGCCTTCGCCTTTAATAGTGTTTTTTTTTCTATTTTTTAAAATTTATCTTTACTCTTTAAACTAATTTTTTAATTAAATCATTTATTTATTTCAATTGTTTGAAGGAAAATATACGCATGTGGTTTTCTAGATGGTGGTTTCCTTTATAATTTGCACATACAGAGGGATTTCTTTTGGCGGGAAACTCGTACAAAAACTGTTCTTCGCCTCATTTAACAAGCTAAGGTTTTCCATAAAATTTATTTTGGGGTGTAGCCAATAAATGACAGTGATAGCTATGATTGATAATGCTCTTTGTTGTAAAGCTCCAATTTTTGTCAGTTCTTAATAACTTAACTAAAACAGGCATATTAGTTGGGTCCTTTTTTCCTTAGATTAATTTCTTGAAGGTTTGCAGAAATAACGCTTGGAATTAGTTCTGTCTTTAAACCCCCCCCCCCCTCCATCAGATAACCCATCGTGTAATATTTGCAACTTTCTGCTTTAAAAACTTTGAAAATATTTAATAGTTGGACACATTTGTCGCTTTGTTAAGGTTTATTATACCTTCAGAAGTTTCTTTGTTGGTTTTTGGCCATAATTCTTTTTTGTATTAATAAGGGCTGTGAATATATATTCGTTGTTATAAACAGTAAAATTAAATTTTTGCGTGAGGGTATGAAAAATTTATCTGGTTGTAGAGTAATTAGTAAGCGCATATTATTAGAATTCATGAGGGGGAGCTTGAATAGACAGAAAAAGAGTGTTGCGTCGGTGGAGATCAAACCCATAACCTTGAGTAAGCGCGTAAATGCTCTTAACCGCGGAGCTACGGCGACAACTCTCGTTCCCGGTTTGATGGTTTTGCGAATTTTTCAAACCTGTTACATAACTTAATGAGGGCTAATTTGTAAAATTATGTATATATGCTAGCCATTGGCGTGTTTTGAGAGACCTTTTTCTCTCATCGCGTGGTTGCGGGGTGGTCTGCTTCTTGAGTTGAGTAGCGTCGCTAGGCTAGTAAAATTAATAAATTATAATATATAGGTTTTGTACAGGGTTATCTTTATTGTTTTTCGGTCACTAGAGTACAAAGTGTGAGTGCATTAAATGACAATAGTGTTAACCCTTTATACGCTATTGGTTACAATGTTTACCACTTGTCGTCTAGGTTTAGTTTGGAAGAGTAGGCCTGTGGAAATTGGCCCTAACGACAGGCTTGGTCTCTGAAACAATCTCTGGTAATTTTGAGTACCATGTTCTAACGGCAACCAACAAAACATAAAATATTGGCAAATTTAGTTACCAGTGAACGTAAAACAAATCTATTTTAAGCTCCAGAGTTTCGCTCATTAACGGGGTAAGGTAGTTACATCGGGCTTATAGAATTGGAAAAAAAAAGTTATTTTTCTTTCCCTATTTTCGCTTGCTGAATATCAGTCATCTTCCTTTTTATACTAATAAATCATATTTGATAGCAATTTAGTCTCTTTTAAACTCGTAATTCTTGAACCGAGTGTAAATTTTATTAAAGCTATCTTAAAGAATATTAGTAATTGTATTCTTTATGCTTATTTCCTATAAGTGGATACAGACGATGGGGTTTACCGCGTGCTCCTACCTCGCAGTGGTATACATGTCACACTGTCCTACGTGATCATTCCACGGTGCTTAGGTTCCAATTGTTAGATTATTAAAAGATGGGAGGCCAACCTTTAATAGGGCAGGAAATATCTATTAAATAGCAAGTTTTAACGCCGATCCACTGACACTTTCTCCTTTTTGAATATGGTAAGATCTGTATCAAAGGATAGTGCGAGGATATAAGAGATATTAACTGGAAAATATCGGCTATAAATAGGATTAGGTATGCTTCTTAAACACGAGAAGTTCTTGCTCTCCTTAAGTTTTTTTAAAAACATACTGTAGGGTTTGTACAAGTTTTACAAAAGATATAAAAGATAAATCAGTGTAAACTTTACCATTATTAGTTATCTCAACCTTTTTACAGCTTTACACTTGTCGTAGACCTATAAGTGAATACATCCTAATAAAGTAGGTACTGTACTTTATTGTGTGATCAGAGCAATTATCTAAATATTGAATTAGATACCTACTAATTTGCTTTTAAATAAGGCTTCACCCGGAGTGGTCTTAACTTCCCTTCTGAAAGTGACCTCATAAGACCGCTTTGGATTAAGCTAATGAGTAACACTTTTGTGAGATAACTTTAAACTTAAGTAAAATTAACAAAATCTTGTCTAATATTCTCAAACTATTAGTTAACATTAAATGTGATAACTGTTGTTAAATGTTTAGCTTTAACTACCAAGATGGATTAACCGCTTTGGAAGTACTTACTATTACTTTTTCTGTTCATATATAATACGTGAGTGTTATATTTGTTCCTATTCCCGTTTGTTAAGCTTTCTATTATTTAAAATAGATCTTCGGAGTAAATTTTTTAAACCCCTTTGAAAAGTTTACACCCTTTTCGCCGCCCACAACACTGCTGGACTTACTTGTCGGAAGTAGTGGGTTAGGCTATCAGTTTAAGGTTTATTTTTTTTTTATTGGTGTTCAAATAAAATTTCTAAGATCTGAATATTTTAAGACAACTTGTTGTAGCAGTTCTAGTTTTTAAGTGTTTATTGAAAAACAACTTTTGTGTTAAAAATACTCCTCTGTAATATAACGTTATATTAATTAGCCATAATTCCCTATTAAATACCTCATTTACTTTTTTTCAAGGATGTTATTAGAAGCGATGGCCAGAATATAAGGCTCAGTTCCTTTCCCATCATTGATATAAATGGGTTTATAACCTTAGTATAATAGTTAAGTAATGATTCTTAAGTATTTATTAAGGCGAGGAGACTGCCCCAAAAATGACCTTCTCCTTGTAGTTCTTTTTATATTATTAACTCCTTCTGTTTACGATGGAAAGGAAGTGGGTTAACTTCTTAAAGGTTTAAATCTATTTTTTTTGCTTCACGACCAAAAGGTGGAGACGAACAAAGCGTCCTGTTTGTGAACACTTCGTATACTTTTAACTTCCGACGGTTGGTTAAACTTATAAAAAAAGAGAACGTAGAAAACGTTAAGGCGCGCCTTAACTACCTTTTAAAGAGCTTGCCAAAAAATAAAGAACTAGAAGAAAAAGACACCAGCTTTAGTTATTTCGCCAAGCAAGGCGTTAATAACTTTTGTTTAATGTCTTCGGAGGCTACGACTGCTCGAGGTGGAGGTATAACAACGTTATTGTGCTAATATAAAAGTTTCTAGTAGTTTTGTCGTCTTATCAAGGGGAAAAATTATATGAGACGTGCTTTGACAGACTTCACGTTGTTGACGTTACTGACGAACTTGGGCTCTTAGCCACTTTAGAAAACTTAAAAAATTTTATAGAAACTCAGCGTACAAGTATCTTGATTTTAAATGACTTGTCTTCCTTCTACTGGAACAACCGGTTTTTTTAAATAATTGTATAGTAAAAAAATGAATTATACACTTCAACTCTGTTGTTTTTCAAGATTGCTTGTGAAACGCACCACGGGTACTCGCTTGAGACTGCAGAAAACTATCTACCGACGCCTCCTAGCCCTTCGAGACGAGTACAAGTACGAATGCCCTTTACTTTATGTCGTCTTTTGTATCTCTTATTATCGTTTAAGAGTAACGATTATCTGCTTCAACCAAGCGCCCTACAGAAGGTGCGGGGAAGAGCTCCCTTGGAATCTACCGGACTACTCCCCAGAAGAATGGAGGGCTGCCGTCGACATTCGCATTAACTTCTGGAGCTCAGAACCAACGAGCGGCGGTCAACTATCCGACTGCAAACCACTTAAAGTTTGCTAAATCTTCCTCTACTCTAACAATAGAAATCCCAAAGACGTTCTTTAAGCTTATGAATCACCGAGATGCTCCGATAATAAACCTAAACCACTGGTTTACCCCTTTGGAGCAGGCGTGACTGTGAGCTGCCAAAAAAATATAGAATTTTCCTTAAGCTTATTAATACATTTTATACTGTTAATTATTACAAGTAATATAGTGTGAAGCTGCATAATTTTTAAGTACACTGACTACTCTAGTGAAAAGGTACACATGGGCTCAGCCCCCCTTTTTAATCTAAGTGATGGGTAAACTTTATTTATCAAAAGGTAGTCATTTATTGTTGGTTATTTGTAAATTCGATTAATTGGTCGATGGTTATTATGCACAAATTATATTCTCTAGAAAATGCCTCCAGCTCTCTGCGTTTTGCCTTTATTGGGCAACCCTCAATAAAGATACACAAAAATTTTAAAAATAGGAAACCATTTCACCGTTCTTCAAAGCAATCTCACTCAAACAGGCCACTTCTTTGAGTCCGGCCAGTCGACACAGCTCTAATTTATAATACCACTGCTTAAGAAAGTAAAGAAACTCTACAAGCAATGCTATACCGACAGCGGCCTCTGTGTGACCTTGTCTTTTTTTTAAACCTCCTTCACTGGCCACCAGGGGGAACACATGACCTGCTCGCTAGTATTAGCACAAACACAAAAGACCAAGGTCGATGTTAAACACTACAAAGTCTGACGAATACGTGATACTGTTACGCAGAGCGATAAGAGAAATCTACCAGGACGCTGGAAACACTCAATTCCTTTAGAGTCATCGGCTAAAGCCCTAACTGTTTTAGAACGGTCGGAAGCACTGACTCCTGTCGTGGTTCCTGGTTACATGGTTCCATGTATAAAAATCAAAAAAGTCGGGATTTACAGGTATACCTTCCAATAAATCTACGCTTTGAGTAAAAGCCGTTCTGTGGCGGTCTGTAGTGTCGCTTACCATCAACGGAAGAGACAAAGACTTTTGCTTTTCTGGCGTTATAGCGCAGCAGACGATACCGCTTCTCAATATTATAGATAGTTATAGCTTGGAACGCTAAACTAAAAATATAAAAATTTGATAGAGCTTTAAGGCAGAAACCTTGTGTTATTTATCATAAAGGCCATTTTATCTGAATTCATTGCCCCGGCTGCTATAATTAAATCACCTTCATTTTCCCTGTTTTCATTATCAAGGACTATTAAGAATTTTCCTTCCTTAAAAACTTCAACTGCCCGTGAGATTTGTGTAAACTTAAAATCTCTGTTAAGTAAATTAAAAAAAAACTGCGAAGCTAAGAATTTCAAAGTAGTACTCTTTTTCCACGCAATCCTGAGACCTGGGCAAATCATTAACGTTAACACCTTTGACCAAAGCAGCATTGGCTTTAATTAATTGTAAACGAAGAACATATACTTCTTGTTGTAGAGATTCAATAATAACACGAGCTTCTTCAGCAGTTGTAAAGGATGTATCCATCTTAACTACCAAGAAAACGACCTTAAACAGAGCACCTTACGCTCTATTAAACATGTGCAATTCAGTATGCCTTTTTTGGCTAACGAGAATAATATTTAGGTTTAATCGACATATCACAACATATGAACAAATTTATAGATTATGAACAAATCTAAGTCGAAATAAACTATTCTAGTCAAAGTGAAAGTCTGCAAAATCAAAATACCTTTTTTTGAATTTTTTGGAACAAAAGCTTCTATCAGAGCTTCTAAGCCCTTTACGAAAGCTAAGCAAACTTAAAAAAACCCAAGTTGGAGGGGTCCTAGCTCCTGTCTCCCAATATTAAACTAAAAAAACAATATTTATGTTAGTGAACACTAGTCTCACGTAGCCAGAAAAGGGTCTTTTGCTGATTTTATATAAAACCTTAACAACTTAAATTATAAACTATAAAGAGCTTTAAGTTTGGTTGGGTGAGCCTGCGCGTTAGGCGAAAAGAACATCTGATTAGTGATCAAAATGTATTGTAAATTGATCAGTTCGGAACTTTGCTAGCTCAGCGACCCTACCTAACACTAAACACGAGTCACCGCAATATATGCCATATTTTTTTGACTTCATACTCGCTATCATACAAAAATTAAAATACGTCGATTAAAGCGTAATTTCGCCATTTAATCATTAAAATAGTTTCCTTTTTCCTCACATAAAGTTCTAGCTAAATAACATTAAGTCTACGCTCAAAAAGATGACTAGAATTAACAAAACCTATAACATGAAATAATATTATAAACAGGCGGATATGATTACATAAATCAAAAATTTTGTTATTTAGTAAATCCAGTATATTTACATATAAAAAATAAATATTTTTGAAAGACAAAAATAGTTATTGTTAAATTACGGTAATTATTATATATCCTGCTCAAGGTATAAGAACCTATGAAAGCGAGGTTAAATGCGCTACCATCAAAAATCTAAAAAGAGAGTCGCCTAGAGATGAATCGAACGACCTAGAGTATGCCACAGACCGACATCTCCCGCACAAGGATGGCCTTTAAGTAGATAGTAAGCGATTTATGATAAAGTAACCTTCCTAATTATAGCAGCATCTGCAACCTTATCTAGTCACGCTCACTAATATCGACGTCATTGAAAAATTACTGTTAATGCGGTAAAGCAAAGACCTTGTTTTACCACGGAGAGACCCACTGCACCACCGCTGTCACTAACACATGGTGGCAAGGTAACCCCATAGTGTTCTAATGCAAAATATTTAGAAGTCATCATTAACATTAGAGGCTGCGATAGCTACCGTACCTAAACTATAGTGACAAAGGTTAAGGCAGCTGCTCGGAGTCTGTATCATTTACGTTACGTTAATCCTCCAATTTCCTGTTAAAATATGGCCAACCTTGCATAGTTTTCTTGATAAAATATAGCGCCTTCATCAAAATAATATAAAGATAGGGTAGAGGGGTAAAGACTCTTCTTATTAAATTCCTTCGCGCTATTTCAAAGCTTTTAGCCCAAGTAATATATGTCGTGAAAATAACTAAAATTGCAAGTAAAGATTGCTATAACAGTTTATCAGAGCCCCCCCTTTTTGTTCAGCTGCTACTGCAGGCATATGTTCCCCTCACGCCTATTAGAATTTTTAATAAACTACTATTTGTAAAGCAGTTAACTGGGAAGTAGGCTACGCAGATTTTTGTAAAAGTTAAAATACTTGTTTTCATCAGGGTTGCAACCAACTTAACTTGGTACCACAAGATGCTAAGGGCTCTTTAAAGTCTCTATAAAGAAAAAGTCGAACACTAGACCTTCTATATATACAATAAAATTGAGTTTAACTTACAGACTAATACCAAAACCTTAGTCGGAGAAAAAAGGATTTTCAGCGTGGATGTTATTAATTATTTCTGTGACTAATAAGCCATCTAAACCACTTTGCGCTATTTATTACTTTTGGTTTAATATTTTCCATGCGTATATAATGCATATATGTTTTAATAAACTACTAGGACACCTTCAGCTCTTCCTCTAAATACTTGAAAAATGGTTTGACACATGGCAAGTTACACATTATGCTGCTAAAAGATTAGGCCCTTTAATTAACTAAAAGAAGAGTAAAAAGGACTCTCAACAATTTTTTCAAGTTACTAACGGAGATTCCCTGAAGCGATCACATTAAATACCTCCGCCAAATAACCGACTCCAAGTTCAATGGGCATGCCTACACCACCTACATTATTAATAAGTGAAGGTCTTAAGAAACACTCCTTACCCCCTTTTATGCAATAAAAGTAAACTTTAAAAAACAAACTGATGCTTTACAATTTCTGGTCAGACCAATGCTTAGATACCCGTCAATTGCATGGGCCTATTCTGACGCCAATGATAATCGACTACAAACCCTACGGAATAATTTTTTTCGTATGCTAACCGAAGCGCCATGGTTCGTTCGCAACCGCAACTTCGGGACTGTAAAAATGAAATTTTCCAAGACTATTTTCAGAAACTACCTATTAAATCAGCAAACAGATGGTTTTCAGGTTTTAGCGCTCTTCTAACCAACTCTTTTGTCCGAAGCTGTAACTTAAGATCCTACTTACTACTTGTAACACAAACGACCAAAGGTAAAACTTTTATACAAATAATAACAAATGAAGTTTTAATATCAAATATTTATACTTATAACAACAATAATAATTTTAATAACACCTTCCAGTAATAATTATAGTAATAACTTTATTACGAAATAATAAGCGAATGGTTAACTTAACTTATACAGCCTCTAATATGATCTTTAGTAAATAACTTAAGTGTGGAGGCATTTACCCTTCAACCATTCATGCGGACGAAATACGAATTAAGTATTCGAGACCTTGGGCCTCCCACTGTGGCATGTCACTTCTTAAATAATATTTTTTCTTCTTACCACTTCCTTGTGCGCGCTTACTTAGTTTGCATAGAGGAGTTGCTTAATTTCTAACTACTAAACTTGACTTTTTTTAAGCTTAAGCACTTTTTAAACTAGTTAATATGGTTTTATAATGCTAGGATTTTAGCAAAGAGAGGTAAATCCATATTTTGCAATTACTATGCCGCCCGATAGGAGGGTGCAAAGGCTTGTGCTACCTTCCGGTGTGTCAGTGAACCTTTCGAATACCAGAAAAGTATGGATTTTATAATGGCTGACCTTATAGATACACATGTTTACATTGATTGTTTAGTGGCTAGCATCTCCAAAGCGACCCACAATATGGAAGGTTGTGTGCTCTAATTAAGAGGTATCAATAATTTAACGTTAGAATTAGAGTTGAAAAGTGTTTTGCGAGATCTTCAGTTGAAGGGTTAGGAAGAGGACTCATGAATGCAGGTGTAAGAATAAGTGAGGATAAAGTATAGGCGTTTAATATATGCCGAGGAGTTAACAAGTTTTACACAAGCATCGAACTTTTGGAATCAATTTATTCCCAACAAATGCAATCGTAACTGAGTCCCTTACATGACTTAAAAAAAAGGCAGAATTTGAGTGAAAGCTTGAACAAGAGACTGCATGGATGACCATATTACGACTCGTAGAGAAAAGCTTATGCGTGGAGCATGTAAATAGTAATTACGAATTAATTTTACAAACAGAGGAGAGAGATGTTGGCGTGGTGCACAAATAAACTTATGGACTACATTTAACTAACCAGCAAGCCTTAGGTTAGAGATACTAACCATAAAAGCCTTCCACCTATTTTCCAAAGCGAACACGAAGCTATTACCTTAAGAGGAAAGAGAAACAATCGTATTAAACTTGTTATGAGTAATATCTATTGGGTTTTAAAATATATTCCTTGTAAAAGCAACGTTATTGCCGATTTGCTATCTCGCTTACCTGCCGATGAGGTTATTCCCAATGTATATACTTTTGGCGATAGTGGGATAAATGAACTTATAAACGATAATTAAATTAAAAAGTTACAAGGTATACATCGAGGGTGATTCCATAAAAAAAGAAGTTAACAAGTGATAAAAGATTATAGTTTTAAAAATCTGGTAAATAAGGTTGAGGGTGGCGAAATATATCAAAGGTTTGGAAACAGAAGACAAACCCTGTGAAGAACTTCAATTAATAACAATACCTTACAGACCGCTAGAACACTTGTCCGTTGTTATAATGGTAATGCCTAGGGCCACGGAGGGCCATGATAGCGTTTTAATTATAGATGATAGCTACACTCATGTCTGGGCAATAGCATTGAATAAAGTAAACACACAATTTTAAAATGTTTCAAAGAAATCTATAAGTAGCAGGTACCGAGACAGATAACTTTAGATGGGCAATTATTTTTTTAGAAGTAAAGAACTGATGACTTTCTTTAACAGGGCATGGAGTTAAAGAACAGTACATTACCGCTGATTACCGTCAGTCGAATGGTCTGTGTGAACGGACTATACAGACTATCAAAAAAGCGTTGTTAAAGTTTAGTTGCGAAAGAAAAATAGAATGGACTGCTTTAGTGGATGATTATATTTACTAACATAACAGGATCTCCAACGTGCAGGCGTCACTCCTATATTTATGATGTTTAAAGAAGAATTGTCAAGCGGGAGAATGACACTTCTTGTACTACCCCAAAGACGTGGGGACATCTGACGATAAATCATGAAATTGAAAGGAGGAGGGAGGACAGACAACGGCAGGCCGAAAAGGTAATGGAAAAAGCAATACGATAAGGGGGTCGTTAAAGAGGATGTTACCGTAGGTGATTACGTGTACATCGAATTACGGGAAAGCAGAGTAAAAGGTTAAAATTGGAAGGGTCCTCTAGGTTGTTGGATATTTTGGATAAAGGAATTTTGAAGTTGGAATACGGAGGAAAAATTAAACTATACTCAATACTATTATTATCTTGAAATTATTATTAGAATTTACATTACTTTTAAACAAGTTACTATTACTACTAAAGGGGGCCTCTTTCATTTCGTTGTCTTCCAAAGTGCCCTTCTAAAATGTAACGCGGAATAAGGAGCTTGTAGCGCCCAGCATAGTATTTAGTTCTGGTGATTCTTTCAGCCTTTTTAACTGTGATTAACTTTCGCTTAAAGCATCTTTAACTCTTTTTTTAAAGCGTCGTTTGCAACCGAAGGACTGACTATAAGTTCCTGTTGCTCTGTATTAGCGGAAGAATTCCCCATAACGACCTGAAAAATAATATATAATAAAAAGGTTTATGTTAAAAAAAATAGCTTAAAAAAATATCTATTAATATATATCTGTGTTAGATAAGTGAGTAAACGAACGAAATTAGTTAAAGTGACGTAAGTGTATTTAATAAATTGTGCAAAACAAGTAGATATTTATAGCAAATTTTTTTCATATAAGTCCAGCTCCTCCCAAAAAACTATATCCGGTTATCATCAGCCTCCACAGCCACACATTTATTAATTAATTATTAATTGCGTTTTTTTGGTGCTCGATCAAAATGACAACTTCCAATAAACGAGCTCTCAAACAGGTTTCTACTCGTATATGAGTGCAAAAATATCTTCACATGTCTCCTTCAGGTTCAATGTAGATCTCCAACTTAACTTTCAAGCCTCATGCTAAGGGTGCGTAGCTGATCTTCCGCTAGTATCCGATTAGCTGCCTAGTTGTCAGTTGTCAGTCCGTAGAAGTCGACGGCATAATTTTAAAATAGTGTGACCAGCAGCTCGATCCTAGTTCGACGTGTATCATTGCGCACAAACCACCGCGCGTTTGTTAAAAGGCGCAGCAGTTTGTGTTGTCGCACTTGCGAGGACGTTATTGCCGATAATTCGTAGGGCCAGCCAGGAGATGCATAGGTCATAATCAGTCGAATGCACAACACAAAAAGCCTTCGCTTATTGCGCAACGAAAGTTTGCTTTTGCTGAAAAATGAAGGATATAGCAACTAGATTGCTGTCTTGACCTTCGCAACGACAACTTAGAATTTATAATGTCCCCAAGGTATATAACCTGAGAACACCACGGAATTTCAAAGCCGTCAAAAGTTATAAAGTGCGCTTTGTTCTTTCCTGCGTTAAATGGAGGGGCCCCATTGACGAGACCAGGTTGCAAGCGCTTCATGATAGAATAGTAAATGCTGACATAGAAAAACGGGTGACTTGGGTAAAGAATAAATTATCGATCATCTACGTAAATGGCGACCCGCGTATGGGGGTGAACCAGAAGAGGAATGTCGCTCGTATAGAGCGCGAATAGCAGCGGTGATAGAAGAGAGCCTTACGGGAGTTCCGTTGTAAGATGGCGAGGCGATGACAGTGCAGCGCCTACTTGCACATTGAAGACCCGGCAGGTTAGGTACAACTTAAGAACTTCTTGAAGACAGCGTGGTATCGCTGAGACATGTAGCTTGCTTAACAGACCACCATGACATACTCGTATAAAAGCCTTCTCGACATAAAGAAAGATAGTGCCGGTGGCTTTATTGAAATTCAAGGCTCTGGTCGTCCACTCGGTTAGGCGAAGAATTTGTTGGGTCGTGGAGTGTCCCTTGCGAAATCCCTTGTTAAATTCCTATAAAATTCTACAAGCGTCCACAATCGCCTTTAAAGGATTAAGTATCACTGCTTCAGCTATCTAAACCCACTGCCGACAAAAGGCTGAGGGGCCGATATTTGTGAGGCTCTGATTGCGATATCTTTGGTAACAACACGACTACCGCTATTTTAACTCAACTGCCCATGAAAATAGCAGAAGGTTTTCACCAAGTTGACGAGGCAGCACAGAAGATTCATAGCCTCCTCTACCAGTTTTTAAAACTTCAGATTAGTAATGCCGTCAAGTCCGGACGCCTTTCGCTTTGGTAGTAATTTTGACAATTGTCATGTACTCATCTGTGGTAGACCGCTCCAGAAAATCAGTTGTATCGGTCGGGAATAGATTAGGCACAAGGAATCGTCATCGACGGTTGAGGGAGTAGACAGCGAACACTGAGCAACTAGATTATCAGCAAAAAGTTGTGCGTTATCTTCAACGCGTCCGGCTATGGTATCGTCGTGGCGAAGTTGTGGTCGAGTTGGATGCCCATGATTCTTAGCTCGCTTGACAAATTTTCCGAAGAAAGCACGACCTTCCTCTGGCAGTTTATATGCGCCATTAGCTTTTTCCTGATGTACTGATGAAGACAATTAACACCTATTTGTCTTTTACGCGTTGAAAGGTCATGACTACTAAGATGTGTTATTGACGCTCGAATATTAATGCCTTTAGTTCTTCAGGAGGGTTTCACGTGTCGTCGTGGCTTTGCTGTTAGCTTCTGTCACCGAGCGCTCAAATTCGACAAAAGCACCGTTTAGTTTAGCAAGAGTTTCGAGTGGCATTGTATGGGGGCGTCTACTCGAGCAATTTCGGTGAATTTGTTCCAATTCGCCTAAGCTCGGAAGAATGTTATTTATTTCTTCCTTTTCGTCGCCCATTTCGTGCAGGACAGGTAGTTGATCTGACCACCATTCCATCCGCCCCTCCAGCACGTCCTTTATGCCGGGCTTCCTAGCCATGTGTGTTGTTTTCTAACTATGATCCTATGACTCTTTATTAGAATTCATGAGGGTGAGGTTAAATACGCGACCATCAAAGATCAGAAAAGAGAGGGAGTCGGTAGGAATCGACCCGACTTTAAGTATGTGCGTAATACTTCTACCGCTGAGCTACGACAATAACTCTCGATTCCGGTATTTTACGTATTTTAACCTGTTATACCAGCATGTTATTAACCATCAGGCCGGGGTCTTTAGCCGGTCTTAGGTGCCCTTACTTTTAGCCTAAGGCAGAGCGCGTATTTATAACGTATTAAAATTCCTGAGGGCGGGGTTAGGCTGTTCTATGCAGGATGTTTACAGTTTAAATTCCCGCTAGAATGACAGGAAAGTCATGCACTAAAAGAGGCTTCGCCATAATTTACCGCCAGGACAAAATAGCGCACGCTATAATATTACAAGACTACGAAAATTGATAAGCAATGAGCACAGCGACAGAAAGATCAGTCTGCACATAATTATTCGTCACTGTTGAACACAAACATGCAATTACACTATATTGTAACTTGTTCTGTATTCAGATTTTTATTTAACATTACTTAACAGAAATCCTATTAAAAAAAATCAAAGAACAATGCCTAAAGCGATAATTAGAATGTAACAGTCATTAAATATTCTTTTACTTTGAAGAACCAGTATTAAGAGGCTAATTCTGCAATCCTTTTTTGATTTGCACGTATTAAAAATTGGAGTTTTCGGTTTTCCAACACCAGATCTGTATCGAGTTGCATATAATCCATTAAAACTCCGCTCTTTTTTAAGATGATTTAGAAATTTATAGCTTACGTGGTGGGTTATGACAGCCTGAAGTATGCTTGAAGGAATTATTATGCCAGTTATAATATTTGGTAGATTGGTAGATACAAGGTCTACCCTGTTCCAGCTTTCTAAGTGCTACTTAGGCTCTACTTTGTGTAGTCGTCTGCAAACATAATTCTTTTCCCAGTACTCTACGAGTGGCGTAATATCAGAAAGAAAATTTTCAGCAGCGACTTCTAGAAAACTGTCAATTTCTCTTCTGGATGTAGGAGAGAGCAAGGATTTTACACTGGAATCTGAAAAGTTCTGGTTATGCGTCGATGCAGTTGCTATATTTTCAAAAAATTAAGCTAAATGAACGCACAACCAACATTCTTGTTTTTCGGTAGAACTATCTTAACTGTGTTTATCAACGCAACTTCTAAGTCAACAACAATTGTAGAGAAATCTAACTTGGTTCTACTCTAGTAAGGCTTGGAAGGGTTTTGAGTACTTTTCTTTATTTCTGTTTGGCCACTATGCGAAAATCATTGAGACTACCTTACCGACCATCAACCTATGACTGTATACAATTGAGTCCACAGTGGACAAGTTTTCAATGTTCCATTTATTGCCCAGTGAGAAAAATTCTTTAATATTTCAACGTTTCTACGGGTACCTAACACTAATATACTTTCCCTGCCTTCTCAGGGTTCTTGATACTATAGCTGGTCCTTTACTACTTTTGAGACAGACGTCTCAAGTAATTTCTATACTAGTTTTTATTGCGTGAGAACGAGATAATGTAGTTATTTTAATTGGGGTTACTTTAAGTATGTGCAGTTCCCAATTATAACCTGAAATGAAGCCAGTGACTCTCATAACTTTTTATTATTTTAAAATAAGTGACGGTGAATAATTAAATTAAAAATGCGTTATAGACTCTTAGTCTTCTGCTCTTCAAAAATATCTTTACCTTCAACTTATTTGTAAAAGTAAGTTTTGTATAGGTCACTACTCCGGATGTGAAAAGTTGCCTCTTTTAACAATAGCTCCTTAAAGAGCACTGATGTATATTTATATCAATTTTTATGGATGAAACCTTATGGATTGGGATATAATTGGGAACTGAACATGTCAATATGTTTAAAGTGTGATATTTCCGTTCATAGGATGCGTAGTTTGTACTTTAACTAAGAAAGGTCACGCCAACTGACTTGCCCGTTCATTAACCTTCCGGCTTTCTGTTTGTATCTCAATTAAAACAAATACCCTCGGTTCGTATTTTTCCCCAGTAAAATTCTGCGCCCTTCAATACATTCGTGATGGTCGAATTACAGGAAAACTGCTTTAGATCCGAACAGAACTTTCCATAGTTTAAGTTCATACGCTACAGCATTTAGTGTAGTGCACTAATCACATAAAGTATCTAAAATACCATTTTAAAAAGAGAGTAAATCTATGCAAATCTAAGCATCTACATTATTAAGAATTACAACCAGTTTTATTAAAATAAAAGTCAAAAAATAAAATCGAGATTACGGCCCTTTCAACCTACAAACACTAACTGTAAAAGTACTATGAGAAAGAAAATTTTTATTTACTACAAATGTGCTAACAATTTTTTTTATATTAATGAGCTTGCGGTACTCAATTAGTCGAACGCTGACCGCTTAAGCTCATTTCGGGCGCAAGTAAGCGCTCGTACATCTCCAAAAGGTGTATAAGGACTGTCCCGAATTTTTTTTTTTTTTTGTTAAAGGAAAAAAGTAGTACGTGGTTAGCCTCCTGGCACCCACTACAGCACAAACCAAGTTCCTGGAAAACTGGCTTCTCAGATGGGACGGTTTGAAATGCTTTCCGCATGTGCACTTCCCCCTTTGCTAACAATACATTAACAGCTACCTTAATTGTCACCTCGCACTATGGCCACTGGCGAGTTGATAAGGACACACGTTGAATGACATCTGGTGGTCAAGCCTTTGCTTGAGAATAAATCTCAGGAGCAGTTGGTCCAGTCGCGCCTCCTAACGGTCATGGACCCTGATGAGGTTCATCTAATAGAGACAATTCTTAATAACTTGTACTAGAGAAAACTTTTACTACTATTTATTATTTCCAAATATGTTAATAGGTAAGAAGAAAACGCATTTCTCGCTTTCAAAATACTATAAGTCTTGTCCCTGATGAAGTCCGTAATCCTCTTGTAACCAAAACTTCAAACAGCTGCCCATCAATAGCTTCCGTTAATGCTATAGACGTCAGTAATGAAGCTCTTATTAAAGGATCCCCAGACAATAATTCCACTCTTTTGAAAGACCGGAATTTATATACTAATCATTTAATTTGCGACGTTTTTGAAGTTACATTTTCTAAGGATCTTTATGGAAAGAAAAACAATTACACTTTTCTTACCGATGTTACTTCTGAATTTACAGAAGAAGGGGAGTCTAACCTACCTTATATAAGTTATGAAGACAAGGTAGAAACCATTATCATGAATCGTCTCTCTTCCAATAAAGATGAAAGACCTCTTTTTCAGTACTTGGTGCAATGTTACAATAGAGCAAGTAATTATGCACACAGAAAGTCTTTATGTATATTTTTTTGCCTTTTTATCTATTTAATTAAGGTCAGAAAAACAAGGATTCTGCAGACTCGAATTTAATCGCCAAAATTCAAACTTTTATAGTTTCTTTTGCTGGAATAGTATTTCATTTGTTACAAGTTGAAAACTACTTTACCTCAAGAATTATTATTAAAGGTTCTTGTTTATCCGGATATGTTTCCTCAACCTCAATCTGTGCTCGAACGGGCAAACTGCGTTTTTGCTGATACCCTTCTTTTGGGTTTACATTCTTGAACATAATTCTTGTTACTTTTGCTTTTTTAAGTCACAAGTTTAGTAGCGCTGAAGAGCTTTGTAACAACGACAACTATATATTATTGTTTATTGTTCCGCAGAAGATGAAGGTCTGCTGTGTATTACGGATGCTTTTCTACAAGATCTTATTCGGACTTCTATCGCTAATGACTACGTCAAGGAGGTCGGTATCTTTCTTAGTTCATATTTGTGTATATTATATCCCATTTCTCTTTTTGTTCAGGTTTTCCATCCTCTTCTTTACGAACTTGAGCGCTGCGTTGGCCAGTACAGTTTTCTCGATCATATCTTTCCGCTTTTGACTGCACTTGTGCGCCTCTGCTATCACAAAAACCTTCTCCCCGTCGTCGTGTCCGTGGACAGCTGGGATCCAGGTTCTTCTTTCGTTCCTCCAGCGAATCTTATAGAGTTAATTTTATTACCAGAGGAGGGTATTAAAGGCGGCCTTGATTTTGAGAGGAAATCTTTTTTGGCTGCATTCATAAGGCTTGCGCCATTTCCCTCGGCGTGCCGTCATATCGCCAAGACTTGCTTCCCTGATCCACTTAGAAAAACCAAAATGGAAATTGATACAATACACCAGAATATTAGAAGTACGCATAACTACTTCCTTGACTCCTCTACGTGCTTATTTCGTGTTTCTCTACAGCCCGTTTACTTTCTATGCAAGAGGTGCAGTATAAAATTGCCTGTTGCTTTCTCAAAGGGGATGGCGGCCGAGAGCCTTTTCTAAACTATATTTCACATGTTTTCTCTGTCAACAGCAAAAGACGCCAGATGCGCTCCTCTTCCCTTGCACCGCCATCGAGTGACGGGTTTTTAATTAACTTGGTCTCCCCCTGCCACATGGTGTTGCACCCCGCCCTCACATGGTGCATGCTTACAGGCTTCTATACTATTGCGGCTCTGCGAGCCGTTTATGAATCCTAACACTGCCAAGTTTTTTGAAAAGATGGATAACTGGTATATCTTTTCGGGCTCGTGCCGAATTAATCTTCAGGCGGAAACGTGTTTGGTGTACTCTGAGCCAGAAAAGACAGCCTTTGTGACTTCAAGCATGAATGGTCTAAACTTAGCACCTGTCCTACAACCAGCTTACAAAGTTATTAATGCAGCCAAGGACTCTGCGCATCCTGCCCACTTCATAACAGAATGTTTCTTTCTAACGGCGTACTGCCTTCACCTCGGGCTCCTACAAACCTGCGTTACTTATGACGAGCACATGGCTAATATTCGGGACTATCAGGGATTATTGAACAGGCGCTGCTCCCTTTTAGCATATTTTCCAATGCTGGCTTTTAATTCTACGTTATAGACTTCAGGAGCAGAGTGGCTCAGCGTGGGGACCACCTGAAGCGGAGGCTTTTAAGCAACACCTTCGCGGATTACTTGAGGTGAACATCGGTGAAAAGTATGCATGCGACATCCAGCTATTCAGCCTATCATTTGTGGAAAGAGTTTTAAGCTATTATGCACTTGTCTGCACGTGGCTTATCGGCCTTGTAGACCCGGACAGGGCTGGTCTCTTGCCTGCCTTTCTCTAAGCTTGTCCTTTTCACCTCACTGCTAGGGCTACCGTTATCTGAGCCGTCTGGCCTGTACAAGGCGCTTCCGGAGTTTATCATCGAAGATGTGGTGGATTATTTGCTTTTTGTTTGTCGTAACCAAGCGGACCTGTTGATATATAATCGTGGGCCCCTCGAAAAAATTATTGAACTGTACTTTACAAGATCGGGTAACTTCATGGACCTGATTATAATGCCATGTGCATTAGGTTTGTGCTGCTTTTGGGCGCTAAGGAACATTTGAAAAATCCCCACTTGCGTTCCAAGTTAGCTGAGGTGCGCCTCCTTACTGACTAGTGGGGAGCGCGATAACTCCTTTCTCCTCCAGTGCATGTTTATGATGACGACGGAAGTACAGCATGAGGAGACTCCCTTCGTGAGCATCGCTCAAGCTAATCCTCTCGCTTTAAAGTTTCTGGTCCCCTCTTTGGTCTCTCCTTTTCTTTTAAGGAGAAGCCTCCCACATTCTTACAAGCACTTTACTATTGATGCGCAGATAAGCTCTTACGTAGAAATTGAGATGACTGGCAGTAGCAACCAGTTTTATGAAAAGTTTGAAGTGCGCTTCCATTTGTCGATTGTTTTACGACTACTCTGGAGTATTCCAGAACACCGACGGCAGATGATCAACTATAGGTAAGCTGACTCCTCCCACCGCCTCATGCTCTTTAGATTCCGATGTTTATATCGATACTTTGCAGTAAAGGCGAGCTTTTTGTGCGCTTTGTTAATCTACTAATGAATGACACCACATTTTTGCTCGACGAGTCGCTTCTCAAACTAAGAGATATTAAAGAGACGCAATCTCTCATGGAGGAGCCTGAGGTTGCTATATAGTGCGTCAGCGCACGGAAGGGACAACCGACCCACCTACAGGTTTGGACGAAGCTACCCGCCACTGTCAGAGAGGAAAGAGAATCCCGCTTGACCCAGGACGAACGGCAGTGCAGGACCTTCCTTCTGTTGGCTGCCGAAACCGTCTCAATGTTCCACTACCTCACCAAGGAGATTGTGCTCCCTTTTCTGCGACCCGAGTTGGTGAGTCGTCTAGCAGCAATGCTCAACTTTAACTTGAAGAAACTCGTCGGAAAAGATTGTCAGGGCTTAAAAGTATAACTGCGAGCTCTTTTTGCTTTTTATTCTAACTTTTGAAAGGTCCGCAACCCCGAAAAGCTAAACTTTTATCCTAAGAAACTATTAAAGGAGCTTGTGGACATCTACTTGCAGCTGACTCAGGTTCGCCCCTCTCTGAGTCGGCCATAACACAAGTTGCCAACTCGTGTATGTTGCCAGGGCGAGCTGAGCGTGGAGCATCCTTTTGTTCAGGCCGTGGGTCAAGATGGGCGGTCCTACAGCGCTCAGTTATTTCCAATGGCCGTAAGAGTTCTCAGTAAGATTGGGATAGACATGGAGAAGGTCGTAAAGTTTTCCGACCTGGGTCGCCTGGTTGAGAGCTACAGCCAGCTCAGGCAAGCAGACGAGGAGGAACTTGGAGAGGTCCCTGAGGAATTTGTGGATCCCGTATGCGATGTTGTGCCTCGCGGACGTGCAAGAAATCTTACGTCTGCGCCTGCTTAGCTGCTATACACAGTAATGAGTGATCCCGTGAGACTTCCGACCAGCAACCTAATCGTGGACCGCTCTACGATTGTTACGCACCTTCTCTCAGACGGATGTGACCCCTTTAATAGAAAGCCTCTGACCATCGACCAATTGGAGTCGGGTTTACTGTTCATTTTGGCCTGTCATTCGCTGCGTCTAAACACCCGCAATACCAGTGGATGAACTTAAGAAGAAAATCAAAGAATGGCGAGAAAAAAGGGCGACTTAATTAGATTTGATTAAATATTTCTCTGTAGGCCATTTAGTTGTAAATGCCGTACTAACTTGTAAAGTGATATTGTTGCGCTGGCAAGCAAGACCCCCGTTGCCGTGTCTGCAGGTGTAACCCATTCTTAAAGTGATATTGTTGCGCTGGCAAGCAAGACCCCCGTTGCCGTGTCTGCAGGTGTAACCCATTCTTATACAGCTTTATTAGCAAAGGATGGACATTTCTCACGACTTCCGTGCCGTGGGGAGGCCCAACTAGGGCGAAGCTGGCAGTGACCGACAAACAGTGCGACTTTCAACGCTTTATTGAAGAAACCTTTCTGTATATGCCTACAGGTGTAAATCTTTCATTCCTGTAGAGCCAAAACCACCAGAGCCGCGCGCAGTGGGCTCCAATTCCTACGTGACGGCTTTTAGTTAAAAAAGTTGGGAAAAGTCTGCCCTGCTCTTAAAAACGTACGCTGACTTCTTCCACAGTAGGGGTAATAATCTTTTCCAAGATTAATTGTGCTACCCGATCTCCCCTCTTAACTGTATAATTAAGAGTTTATAACGACGTACTATTAGTTCAAGTAAAAAACAAAATGACTTGAAAAATCCTTTTCGCCATGATTAAAAAGAATAACTCCTAGCGGGCCTCTGTAGTCAGCATCGACGACTCCTCCACCAACATCTACAGATAACTTCCAAGCCAGCCCGGAGCGAGGAGCTATATGTATGAAAGAAAATTTTGAATCTTCTGTATAATAACCCCTGGACATCTACTACACAAAGTTATTAAGGGGGTTTAAAAACTTAGTATTTTTCTACTTGGAACTGGTAAAGACCTATCCTCCCATAGCAATTGGGGGGAATAGCAATTGCGATGTCAGTTTTGATAAGCTCCTTCCCCTTTGCAGGAACTACAATGTCGCTAGAACTAAAAAGTACATTATACGACTAAAAATAAGAGATGCCCGCGTATCATAGTCATGAAGTAATAAATCACCTAAATAAATCGTATCCAGCCGAAAACTCGGTCGCTCGAACCTGAAAATATAAATTTTCATAAATTTATGAATATTTTTTTTAGCTTTTCCAAATAAATAGTAAACAATGTATTAAACATGGTTTTCTTGTGTTTAGAAAAATATAATAGAAAAGTACGGGGAGAGTAGCCTGGGCTGAAAGTCTTTGAACTTTAAGTTTTATATCCGAGAGAGAAGAAATCATCCTTCGGCTTTTAACTTGGTAATTATAAAAATGGAAGAAAAATTCTTAGGGTAGGAAAACTCGGACCCCTGTTACGTTAACTGAGTGCTTCACTCAGAACGAGCGTGTAAGGACAAGTTTTCGCACGCTACAGTTATGAAGACCAAAAAAGAGTGCTACTATTCTCAACCCTTGTATAACGGTTAGACTCAGCCTATTACAAACTGTCTTTGCGATATTATTTTGCATTGGAAACTGTAACGTTTTAACGAGGGCCTGCTAATTATCATATAACGAAGGGATCGGCGAATTGCGTCTAAAAAACACAGACGTATTTTGTTTTTAGCAAAAATGGCATGATTTATTAAATAGGTGAAAATTTTTCGGTAGTAATGCCATATTTTTTACCAATAGTTTTGCTCAAAACAAAAAAGTGTCAAGAGAGCCTGTAGAAATAGCAATACATTTTTCATAACAAAATTTTAGTATAATAAAAATTTTGAGCTTATAGTCAAAGCAATGCATAGAATCATCCGGAAGTCACGGTATCGAAAAAGGTTGTATTAAAAGGTGTTTAAGTATACTTTGGAGAACTACTGCAGTTCGCAGAGCGGCGCTCACGCAGTTAGTGCATCTGGCAGGAGACTCGCGGAGCTTCTGGGTTTAGTGGTCGAGTTACTATCCCTGCGCTTGATCAGCGTGCAGTAAAGCTAGAACCCTGTGCGGTAGTCTAAAGGGCTGCAGCGATGACATTACCTTATGCATTTGTTCTTTCGCAAATATTTAATGCTTATGAGAAGATACTGTAATGCTTGCAACGCATAAACTATCAATAATTAAATTTTTAGCAGGTTCACAAGCACCTGCTTTGCGTCACCAATCTGGTAATATTTTAAAAGTCACGCTACGAAAAGGGAAGAGCCCTTAGTACAAATTGCCGTTTTAATCCCAACTATAGGTTTATCGATGTAGAGTTCTCGGGAAGTAATGTCAATAGGCTTGCCTTATAAAAAGGAAAAGAATAAAATAAAAAATTTTGTAAATAAATTTTTTTTATTAAATTTAATGAATAGTGATTCGTTTTACTTGGTCGTTTGCATGTGTTGTATGCATACCACGAAGCTCAGAAAATAGGTGGCAGGGAAGTTCAGCTGACGAAAAGCGCTTCACCCCGGCTAATCTGAGAAGTTAAATCGGTAGAATCGCGATTGATACCATAGTGGTTGGCGAAACGGGACTTAGGTATTGGGTCCTTCCCTCTACGAAACCCGGATATGAATATGAGGCTACTTCAGATAGAGAGCTAAACAAACGGCAACTCTCACGATTAAATATTTTTACTAAAACTATGTATTTATATATTACTCTTAGTCAAATTAACAGATATTATAATAAGTTATAAGCACAAACCTCTATAGAAACTCATGTTGGGATAATCCATATTTGACAAATTAAAGAAAATTAAATTATTTGCACTGGGTATGTAGATCATTCGGTATAGCGTACGTACATGATAGCAGAACTGTAAACTGACGAACGTCTCGGAAAAGGTCATCAGTAACATGAATAATATAGGTTTTTAATAACAAAGAAAATGAAGAAAGCTTTACCCTAACAAACTAAATTATCTTGCCAGTCAAATAGTCGACCACCATGCTATAAAGAAACAGACGGATCCAAAAAATTCTTTTTGCTCATGACCTCATGATAGCTCGCCACAGGATATCACTGGAGCAACACTACAGGTTAACCTTAAACGCGCCACTACGAACTAAAAAGATGATTTTTTTATAAAAAGACGAATTAACTATACTTTTAACTAATATACAGAAAAATAGTAGATTTAGTATGCATAAGATGCAACTTGAGCTGTGCACTTATTAAAACAATTGAACACATCGAGAGCGCTTGCCCAACAAAATACTATAATAAGAATGTGAATGAATAACGAAATTAACAAGAAAACTTCATTATAAGTAGCAATGATCTTGACAAAATATGATTTATCGATTTTGATAAAAAAGTTATGCAAACAAGAAACAAAAAAATTAATTTCTTATCTACTAGACAATTAACTTTTCTGAAAACTCTGCATTATAGATGGGTATGTTAGAACAAAAGAAAATACCCCCTATAACTAACGAATTTTTAAGCAAAAGAGAGTCAAACGAAATTAAATATACACACATACAACTTCTATGCTTAAAATTAGTAAATAATCCATACACCTAAACTGTGACAGAGAGCCGTAAAACGTAGTAGACAATATAATTTAAACGAATGACAATCAAGAAATAACATTTAATAGTAATGACGAAAACAAATCAATATTTTGTAAAAAGTACAGAAAAAAACTGGTATGTGACTGGTTGATCAGTTACTACATAAGAGCCAATGAACACAAAGAAGAAAATAATAAATTTTTTAACGCATACAAAGTTGACCTTTTTACTATTTAGGTACAAAACAATCAAAAAAAATTGTATACAAATAACTTATAAAACCGAATCCATTATACCCATATAGAAGAATCTTTAGGCCACTCAACAAGTTAAAAATACAGAGAAAAATGGGTAACAAGAAATAATAAAAAGAATAGAAAATATACTAATCCTATAATAATAAATTCTATTAAAAAGTACCCCAATATTTTAACGCAAGAACAAGATTATCTATACAATGAAGATAAAAACATGTGAATTTTCAGGTAAACACCTTAACGATATATGCATTTTTAAATATGAACCAACCTCTAATATCTACAATACTAATTTAAATTGTTTATATAGAAGTTGTACACGGAACACCAAACCAGAAGAATGCTAGTTGGCCCCGACGGGAATGGAACCCGCACCCTTGAGATTGAGCGACAATACTCTAACTTCTGAGCTACGATGACAACTCCACCTCTCTGGTCGGTAAATTACATAAAATTACTTATAATGACGGTTTTTCTCTTATTAGCCTTCAAGCAGCTGATAGAAGTATATCTGTTCAAAGTTCCCCTGTAGGAGTGCTATTGGGCCGCAGCAGGCGGTTGCCTTCTTAGAAATTACCGGCGAAGGAAAAAAGCACCGCTTTTATTCAGGAATTCCACAAACATAGGCTTCCTTGTCTCGTCTACACAAAGAATAGGAAGGAATTTTTTGACCGTTCTACGTTCTTCTTTAATACTCACATGTTCCAAAAAATTCTCTAATTCCCCTAACTTTTTCCCTAGTTTCCATAGCTCTCAAGGTTGGCGGTGGAGGGGGTTAATTTGGGATCTTTTCGCAGAGTTATACACGTTATTAATTTTACTACTACAAGTAGTTTCCTTTGTTATTAAAGCTGTTATTATTGTTAGTATTAGTATATTAAGGCCTGCATGCCAATTGTCTTCAACTAGACCATTTGGGTCTTTATAAGTACAAGCGCGCTCGAGGTATTGACTAATAACATTTATAAAAGTATTTTTGCTAGATAATAACCTTAAAAAACTTGTTTGACGTAATTCCTTGAGGGAGACTAAAGGTTATTCTAGAAATTCGTGAGTATAGTCTCATGTTAGTAACGTTCAACTAATGCGCTATCCGTACTAATATTATCAAAGTTGTAAATACCCTTAGATCGTACGCCATCGTTAACAATAGCGAATTATATAACTGTAAGACCAATCCTTCTCCAATAATTTGGTAAAAAATATGGCCTTTATGTAAAAAGTATAGAAGAAATTATTATTCTTCAAAAAATTTACACAGAAAAGTGAATAGACGGGCACCTACGTTTTAAATAGAGGTATTAGCCAGTAGCCCCCTTTTCGATTGTTAAGCTTGCGGTTCATGGAAGGAAACCCCAACCAAATATTAGTAATAGTTAACGTGGCTAAGGGTTTCTCATCGGCGTCATTTTCCGTAGCCTGACTAGGTTAGAATCTTGATCGTATTATATATTTACATTAAAATCTTTTAAGTATTTTAAATTTTTCAAAGGATGAAAGACGTCCAGGTTCCTTTTAATTTTTTATTGAATAAAACCTTATAAGATGATAAGGGCCGTAGTGCTGTCGGGATCGGGATGGTTGTTTCCTTGGCACGTAGGCGTTGTTTCGGCTCTTGCAAAGGAAGGCCTTCTTAAAAAAGAAAGTATTAATTCATACACAGAAAACAAAACTCAAAGTAATTTTTTATTACTTCAAATATATAATAGTTATTTCTTATCGCAAAGATATAACCGGAAATAGTACCGCAACTGCAAATACTCGCTTTTATGGTACGTCTGGAGGGAGTGTAGTAGCCTCTGGATTTGTTTTTGGACTGAGGTTGTCTTTCTATTATTGATATTGTGTGGTAGATTTTTCTTTCTTAAAATTTGAATTTTTGGTAGCGGAGAAGAGATAATGGAACTTGGTATAGAAGTAGCTAGAATGACGCGTCAACATGGATTATTGGGAAACTTGGATAGACTTATCAAAGAGATCGTAAAGAAAAAAGTTGCCTCTAGACAAGTTGGGGTAAACCCTCGGAACTTTAAAGATCTTTTTATATGCGTGACTTCGCTTACTTCGAAAAACAATAAGCCCGAAGAACCTTCTAGTTGGTTTGGTAATCTAGCTTGCTACAATAGAAAACCTTTATTTATTTATAACAACCTCTCAAAATCGATCTTTTTTCGTATTTCACAACTTTTTAAAAGACCTGATTTGCTCAATGATTTTAAGAGCGAAGAAGATGTTTTGGATGCCTGCATTTGTTCTTCTTTTATCCCCTATTACACTGGAAAAAAGTTATATAAGGAGTATAAAGGCAGTATGTACGTTGATGGCGGGTTGTTTTACTCTATCATTCCTCCCTTTGAAGAAAAAGAAATTGAATTCCTGAAAACTAGTAATTCGAACTTTTCTTTGTTTCAAGTCGAGTCTTTTAACGAATCACACGTCGCTCTGCCGAATAATTTTACTTGCCCCAGTAAAGATATTATTATCTCCTGCCCTCTTCCACTATTAGCCAGAAAAGCGGCGAAGAGGGCCCAACTTTGCAAAGAGTTGGACATTCACATAATAACTCCTCCGCGTTGCTTTTCCCTTTTCCAGTTGCTTCGTAAGTCACTTTAGGACAATTCAACTTTACTATTAACAGTTTTGATATTAATTAACAACAGGATATACTCTTGTTCCAGGGCCTGAGACTTTTTTACGTAATTTAGAGATTGCAGGAAAAAACGCAGCCCGTCTGTGGATGTTAAATAAAGAAAACTCAAGTAACTCGTACTTGTAAATTTTCGAAGAAAACAGCCACTCAACGCTGTTTCTAAAACTATTTTGATTGTGCTTATTACTAGTTTAGTCAATCATTTGGGTTTAAATAAATTTAGTTTTGTTTATACTCTATGGTCGTGCTGTTTTTCATCTCTTTACTGTTCTCTCCTTTGCCTGTTCCCTTTCACTCGAGTTGTGTAATGCCTTTAATAATAACTGTCAAGTGGAATATATTTTTATTTTGAAATCGCTATCGTGGAGAATTGATTAGATAATAATTAGGCACATAATGTGAACTCTAAGGGTTAAGGTTAAGGGTTATGTCTAAAACAATGTTGCAACTTTTTTTTCCCTTTTTATTATCGCTTTATATTAAAACTGGTAAAATACGTTCGTAATAATTTTAGTATTCGTGAGAAGAAAAATGCTATAAAAAAACCAACAAGTTTAGGACTGCCTATTATTTCGCTTGTAACGAGATATTCCTCACTGCTTTACTTTTTAAAAACTACTTAACTTTTTTATATGAAATAAAGGGGCTATAACGTAAAAAAGAATCTTAACTTCTCCCCCCTGTATTTATTTATAGTTTTAGTCGCTATAGCTTAAAATATATAAACTGTGCGTATTGCTTAAATTGTATGTAAAGTAGTTGAAGAATGTAGAGTTAGGGCCTTTATAATTTAGTTACCTTCTCTCAATCCGAAGGTCAGTGGTTATTATATGTATTCTTATTTAATTTTTCATAGCTCCAGAAAACAGTTACCTTTAGAGCATTGATTTATTATTTTCATAAAAGTAGAAGTCACACTAACATACCTTTGAGCTGCAACTACCATCCACAAGGTTGTAAAAAGGCTAAAGCCTTTACATGGGCAATGCAAACTACTTTAGGTGCTTCTAAAAGAGTTGGGGCCTTGTAATCTCCACATACGTACCCCTGCCAGCGACTTTTTTAAAACAAACGGGGAATAGGAAAAAAAATAGTCAACAGATTAAGGTTTTTTAAAAAGGTAAGTTTATTTTTAAAGAAATAAATGAAACCCATTAAAACTAAATAAATTACATTTCTTTAATGAAGTAAAATTTTGGCAATATTTTTCAGTAACAAGTTTTCTAATGTTTTATAAAAATCGTTGTAAGGTAAAAAAACGCTGAAGGTACTCGGAAGAACTGCTTGCTTAACTTCAACTACTTATAGCCTTCAATTTTACATTACATGATTATTACTGATAAGCTCATAAAGACGAAAAAAGTATATAAAATTGTTTTTACCGTTTAGTCACCCAGGGGACGAGAGTGAATTTCACTTGTTTGTGCCTTCAAACTTCTAGTGGTTACGCAAAGTTCTCGCTGTAGCCATTCTAATAAAGGAGTTCCTCTTAAATTCAACCAGTTCATCCGTTGCAACGTTTACAAGCGACAAATTTTGGTAGTTGTAAGTATTCCAAGAGAAAATTTCTCCTTTCTACTTTCCATTATATAAAAGTTTACTAACAATTTCCTTTAAAAATCTTATACTTTTTTTTATTTGAGGCAGCAGTTAATACTTTACTTGGCCAACAAATAATAACATATTGCTAAGTTTTCCGAGATCTTTATGACGACCAGTTTAAATTTTATATATGACCCGTAATAAATATATAAAAATAACTGGAACGGGGGAATGCAACTCACAACAGCTTAAGCAAAGGCCCATAAACCTTCACTTGCATACGACAATTGTTACTGATGAATTTTTATGAAGCTCTTTGAATACAAAGAAAAGTCAATAACTGCTATAACTAATAAGAAAGAATAGAATCTTATTTTTTAATTATAGAAAAATGGTATTTTTTTATAAATAATTTAGTTCTTGGTACAGGACTGTACAATGTTCCCCCAGCGTATATATGTTCAGAGTCCTATTCAAGTTTGTTAGCAATGTGGTCAATAAAAATGTATTTTAATCTATGCTCTGTAACAAACGTTCAACAAATAATTTAGCAAACTTTTAAATAAAGAACAAGCAAAAACTCAACTTTTCGTGCTCTCACCAGAGAAATAACAAAAAAAGTATAGATTTGTGTTATACGAAGAATGAAGTATTAAAGCTTTGGTGTAATTGACCTTTATTTTGTTTTAACAAAAATTGGGTAGCCTTATTATGTGAAAGACCTATATTGAAAGGGTTTAACATGCTAAACGATTGTAAAAATACTATACGTATGGTACAGAACCATGTTCAAGAAAAGCGTCATTTCCTTTTATATCTGTCAGTTCAAATAAAAATAATCATTTTTTAATACGCGATCGATTAACAAGTTACGCAAGCGTCGGTCGTTTGCAAGTATGAGTCAAGTTTTATTGAAACAATCCTAGTGCCCTTTGCGTTTGACCTAGGGTTAAAATTGGTCACGCTGTTTGACGCCAAAAAAGTATTTTTCTCGAACAGACAGGGGCAAAAGTTACTTGGGGTCTAACTTTCTTGCCTGCGTTTTAAAGAAAGAGTTTTCGTTGTTTACTGGCTCATTTAAATAGTACAGGTTACAAAACCAATTTAAGATGGTGTAAAAAAAAATAGCTTTAAAATCTTTCTGGTGTTGGGGTACATTGCGCTTTTTGTACATCGCATTGGGCCTGGTTTTTACCGTTTTGGCCTTTTAGAACTGTATTTGACATAATACTCCCAAATTAGCTCTCCAGCTATAAGCCTAGGTATGGGAACGGTCTTCACCGAACCACTCCAAAAAGTAGGGCCAATTTTAAGGAAGCAGATTTATCATTGATAGTACCTAGTCTTAACAAATTCTAATAGGTGGCCTCACAGATCTGGAAATTGGTTTTCTAAACTTTCGAATTAGATAGAAGTTAAAGTTTAGTATGACCTGCATCCTAATGTCTCAATAAACAAGTGTTTAAAAATTAACGTTATTTTTTTTATTTTGTGTAAAAGTAAAAAATTTAAAGCACAAGGGACCTACTGCGACTACTAATGTCTAAATGAGCAAGCAATACTGTAGGGTTAAAGACGGAAATTATACGAGTCGGCTTCGTGCTAATCCCCACGGTATCCATACCCTTGAGAAAAGTTTAATGCAATATTTTTAATACACTACATTAGCTATACCTCAACATTACTATTATAGTGCCTATTGGTAATCGCGGAAAAGCAACGCTAGGTGCCTTACATGGAGCGTTTAGCAAATCCTTTAGTTTGAGAAATTTTTTGAGGCAATTAGTCAAAACTTCACCTTACGCGTCCGTAATTCTTCCTGAGCTGCACGCGTTTTAGATGTTTCTCCTGAGAACGTGCTTGTCTCTATTTATTATATATTTGAAGGAATTACGGTCTCTAATTTAAATATTTTTCCAAGACAGAGGTCGTTACCCTAGGGGGCTTGTCGTCTTGCCGTGATGTGACAGCCCCCTTTTTCCTAAATTGCCATTACTACTTCAATATTGTTACCATCCGTCGTTAGTGCTTACTATTACTATTTCTAGGGCTACCGTTTTATTTCATTTATTATTTTTAAGAAATTTAATATTATTACTGTGCTATTAATAAGGTTATTATTTAATAAATTGTTTTTTTGAGGATACCTCACTCATTTTTATGTCTTCTCGAATGACTTCTTAAAATAGTCTAGGAGTAGCACCGCAAAATAAGTAATACGCTTGTAGTTCTCAAAAGTAGTGTTAATTTGTAATGTTAATTTCTGTTTTATAAGTTTTCTTACAAAATATATTTCTTTATTAGGTATAGAAATTTTGCTTTAACTTTTTTAGCTGCCTAGAATTAACGGCAGAGTTTGCGATCAAAAAGTTAGCCTTAAGCCTCTTTTATAAGGTATTCTTATAAAAGTTAACGCGACCATGTAAATAAATATAATATAAAGTGATTTTTTAGTCCTTTAAAGATATTAACATGTATATAACTTAAACCAAACAGTTAACAGAAGTAAAATAAATATTTATATTGACTTGAATAAGCTTAAAAATAGCTTCAAAATAACCATAGTTGTAGTGGGTTACTTATAAAAATATCACCTGTTTGCAGGTACACTCAGAGATGGCAAGGATCTTTATTGTCGCCTTGACTGTTGACATTCCCGCATTTGAGTATGACCAAATTATGCACATTTTCTATCGCTCACTATGTTAACGCCCACGCCATGTGCTGCAGGAAAAAGCGCTGGCTTCAGCTGCCTGACCATCCTTGGAACTTGGCTCCTGAAATGGAAACTGAATGTAAACCCACCCAAAAGTAGTTCCCTACTTATCTCTCCTGGAGAAAAAGGAACAATTTAATTAGGCGTGTTGTTCCGTAAAGGATTCATGTTATTTTTTATTTAAAAAGCTTAAGTGGATTACGTCACTAAACAGGCAAATGTTCCTAGGGCAAGTTTGATTATCTCCTCTGCTGCTCAAACAGGCTTCCATGACGTAACAACCTTCCCCTCTACGCGGCGTGTATGTACAATCATTACCGCTACATGCCCTCGCTTATATTACACATAAAAACCTCAGAGTACTGTATTTTTAATAATGCTTGCGAAGAATTGCTACGGCTCTTTGTTTTCTAATAGTCAGCTACATAAAGAATGTCAACCGAAACCTATAGACATTTTTTATATTAAAGCGCGCACAGCAATTCTGCATACATACAGCGAATACACTATTTAGAAGCTTTTGAAATATTTAGAAGGTCAGTCGATATAGATCGGACAGCCTAATAGGCAGACTGCCTTACAGTTTTCTAGGGCGTCTTCGCGACTTTTTTTTGTTTGTTTTTGTGGTTGAAAAACTACCCACCCTTAAATACAAAAGAGGATACGTTAGGCAGTCAAGCAGATTATGACTTCTAAATAAAATGCTTGCTGATATGAAGGCGGATATATATACAATTTGTCATGGAAGTCAAACTTACTATTACGTGTAATAAAAGCGTGAGTTACTAGGAAAAAACAGCTTTGAGGAAGCTAAAATTTTCTGGTCAAGGCTAAAAGCTACTATACCAGATTTTATGATGAATCAAGTAGTGTAACTAAAAAATAAATAATTTAAATTTTGATTTATTTTTATCACATTAAATTCGTGGCATTTATAACGGATTAAATTACCCATCACACTAAAAAGGGAGGAAAGCTTATAAGGAGGTGAACCATCTTTAAGGTTTTGGATCCTTACATAATTAAAATTCGTACTCACTATTTATAACAGTATAACATTGGTTTCAATTTATTATATAATAATAAATTGTCTAATAAAAAGCTACTTTTTTTATAAAAAAGTTATTGCGGTTGCAATATATAATATTTGGAAGTCGAACAGAGCGAGCTATTGTATTTTAAATCGTAATTTTCCCCTCGCGCTGGCATGCCAGGGGTGGCAAGCAGGCTGTGGAGTGATAGGGTAGTAGATAGCTTTTTGTATACAATTGTGGAGAGAGGATATTGAAATGTGTTTGAGTTCTCTTTCTTCTCCTCTTGAAATGAAATCACTACCTATACTGAAGTCAGATTTTGTTGAATTATCTCCTTATTTAAGGTTTACAATTCAGCGTTTCTATGGTAAATTATTATTGTCAAGTTAGAGTTTAAGGAATTATGTGATCAAGAAGTACGAACTGGCACCTGAAACTTTCGAGGAAAAGTTTGAGTTTTTTGAGAGCTTAAGAAATGTGAGTTGCTATTATTAGGTTAATTAAAAATATAAACCTTAACTAACAATCCTTATAAATGTAACAATAAGTTATAATATTGCATACTTATTATCATGGCATTAAGAAAGCAAGAGTTAATATCTATTGTAAATTTATAATTCAAGGAAACTTTCAAGGAGGGGTACTCCTTAGAGCAAGTTCTCGAAAGGTCTATGAAGTACAGTGGACAGCTTTTATATGCTACTACAAAGTTTTTAAATTGTGAAGTAGAGAGTCTTTGGTATAATAAATATTTTTGTCACTTCTGTTTAGCCAAAGTAATAATAAAAAAAATTTAATTTAATTCGAAACGTCTTAATTTTATAAGTATTTATATAAAAATATATCCATCTTTGTTTTAAGGATATTAGATAAGACCCGCTTAGTTACCCCCTTCTTAAAAACTCACAGTTTATAGATAGTTGCGCTCACAACCTTTCTCTTATCGTACACTCCGCAGGTATACTGACTCGGCCTTTCCTAAGCTGGCGGTGGATGTGTTTACCGAAGAACCTGTTATGCTTCTATTCAGGATAGGAGCCATTTTTTCTTCTCTAGGAGGTTGGATTCGCGTGCCTTAATAAAAAATTAGTATAACTCAAAACTGCTATTCTCATTGTTTTGTATTCTTTATGTCTACTGGCATATAAGCAAGTTTTCTTGTTAGTCTGTGTTTCAGTTTATGTTGTGCTGCTTTATGGACTTTCGACTGACTTAGTGCAAGTGGATCGAACTGCGGCTGAAGGTCCTAAAAGAGCTTGCGCATTTTTTCAAAAGGCTGCTGGCGCCTATGAGTATGCTTCAAGGTCTTCCTTATTAGCTCGTGGGCATGAGCTTTTGGCTTTGTGCACTTTTCTGAAGCTCTCCTACTCCGTCTTGCCTTAGGTTGCTCAACGCTTCCAAGCTTGCGAAGCACTCTATCCTATTAGCCGCCGCCCACCGATTAAAGTTGCTCTGTTTGGTAGTATCTGGCGATACGCCTTGGAAAAAATCGCTTCTTCTGCTTCTTTCGCTGCTTCGTTAAGGCTCAAGCTCAAGAGTGTTTCTTTGAGCGCTCGCTGTCTGCGGGGATAAGACCGTCCATTGTGTCCAAGCTTTCTTATCAGTGCTCAAAGTACTACTCTGAGGCTGCCGCAACGGCACCTGGGCCATCCCTATTAGTCACAGAAGGTGCAAATAAGCTGGCTCAATCTGCCCGCCTTTTTAACTTGATGTTCTGCGTTTCAACAGAACATCTGAAGCTTATTAAAGTGAAGGAAGAGTTGTTTTATATAATAGCGCTGTACTACGCTGGACAGAAGGTTTTTCTATGCAGCGGGCAGCAGCACTACTTAATATGGTACTGCTCCCAAGTTAAAGGGGGAGGGCGAGTACGGGTTCTCTGTGGCACATCTCAAGTGGGCGGCAGAAAAGGCCAAAACCCTCAAAAGGGGACTGGACAGCTCCAAAAGCCACCCTCTCATCGCTGGCGTAACTTTTCTCTTTCTTGATTAAACTGTATGTAAGGGCTAGACTCCGGCTAGGTGGTCGCCGCACTTGTGAAGGAGCTGGCTGAAAAATTTGAGAGGGCTTTCGAAGATAACAATACAATCTACCATGAAACCGTCGTCTCGTCGCTCCCGCCGTTGGAGTCGTTTTCCCTTGCGAAAGTGTTCACATGCTTAATAAAAATAAACCTCGAGGCGTCCCCTCCCTGTTTGTTCCAGGTTACTGAGTATCCATGGGGGTACAATATGGATGTGCTTGTAGACAAAACACTGTTCTCTGGCCTTGTTTCATTGGACATCACTCTGTCCCTCTCCGCCTACAGGTGACCAGTCTCTAAGTGTTACCCCAGGCGGACTTACTCGGTATCGCCTTATAGCGAGGAGAAGGCCAAACTTCTTAGACAAGTTTCCGATGACTTTCAAACGGCCTCAGCTGAGCTGGAGCGCCGTCTGGCAGATATAAACGTGTCCAGAGCGCTGGAAAGTGGTGCGTCTTGTATAACCCTCGACCACTTTTTCCGTTACTCTTTGCTCCTCGTCGTGACTAGAACTTTCTTTTAGCGGATATTTCTTTAAAAAAAGGCAGGCGTGCTTCGCCGTTTCTACACGCGAGTATGCACGCCGGCTAATGGCGGTTGATAACTGTTCCCTGGAACTTTTGGGTGCTTCTCTTCTCCGCATCCCTCCCAGACTGCTTTATCCACTATTTAACAGAGATAGTCAAGAAACTTAAAGCGGTCTCTCCAAAGGATCTCGACGCCTTTGCAGTGGCGAATGAGCAATTTATAAGAGAAAGAAACGGAATTACTCAGGCTGTTCATGCTGTCCGTGTGTTGAATAACCCAGTAGGCGGCTCTACTTATTGTTTTCTATGCAGGCTCTCAAATCCAACGTGGCTCTACGGAAAGAGGCTTGTAGTATGTGCAACTCCGGCTTTTATTTCCTTATACTCTACCGTTCGCTCAGTTTTGTTCTGTGCGGGAGAGCATTGAAAAGCTGTGCCAGCCGTCTTTTCCAGAAAACCTTCCCTCTTTGCCCTCTACCGCACTTGAGGCTTCCCAGCAGGTCCGCGTGCAGTTGCAGGGCCTAATGAAACGCATCGAGAAGATGTTGCTCCACAGAAGTGATATTGAAGTGGAATTAAGGAAGATGGTGACCTTCTCGAAGTTTTGCACCGTGCTCTGCGCTTCTTTTCCCGCTTCTTCTCGCTTTAAAGATTACCGAAGATGACATAACCACCCGCCTTTCTGAAATGGAGGCGAATCCCCACGTGGAGGGCCATACAAGAAAGGCAATGCAAGAAGAGATCATTACTAGCGAACTCGAGAAGTACAACGATATATTAGAGACGGCCAGGCTCAATCTTTCTGCTCAGCAGCCCCTTTTGAAGTTAGCTGTCGTTAACCGCTACCCCTGCGTAGTTTCCCTTTGCCTGCTACATACGTAGGGCAGTTTCGGACGCCGCCGCAGCAGTTTTCATGAACGTTGGCGGAGGTGTTTTTCTATAGTCTGTAGCTCCGCACCCATATGAACATGCTCGCAAGGCGCGCTTGGGGACTTGGTAAGAAGGCTGAACGTGGACAGCGAGAAGTATATCCAGCTCATCGACCTGCTGAGGTCAACAACACGTGTCTTCCGATCTAAGTAGGCGCCCTCATTGTTTCTAGTGAGAGCGAATCCTTTTGGTCGGAAGCTAAACTTGAAGCTACTCGACTTTGGGACATGTGTTTATTACAGAAAGCCGAGAGGTTTTTTTACAGAAAGCTGCATGATACTTGGCCTTAATTTTCTCGCAAAAGTGCAAAGTGCAGCCCTAAAAAGAAAAGACTGCCGCCGCCCGTCCCTGCAGAACCTCGACAATATCAACCAGCACCGTCTTTTAGCTTACAAAAGTGCATACCTTGCCAGTGACTACCTAACCTGCACACACGCACGTTGTTTACTAGTTAACAAATTCTACTTTTCAAGATCGCCGCCATTGAAGAAGTCTGAGGCGCTGACTTTAAACGAAGGAGCTTTGCCCATTGTTCCTTTTGCTAACCTCGAGGTGGTTATCCCGGAGTCCATCGGGCCCAGCAGGTTGCTTAGCATTTAATAAGTTTGGTTGACCACTGACAGGAATTAGCGGAGAAGACGTTTACAGTAACGGTGCCCAACGCCGACTGTTAACGCGCTTGCAGCGGTATCAACGGCAAATACCAGAAGAAGGTCCTGTGAGCAATGCAGGGCCTGCAGGACCAGTAAGGAGCAGTCATCAGAACCTCCTTGAGCTAGTTGAGGTACCTGCTAGGCCCAGCTCTCGTACGAAACCTACGACTCGGAGAAGCCCGGGGGCGCCCCCACTGCCTCCCAAGCCAGCAGGGGGACAACAGCCGCCGAGCCACATGTAGAATCGAGAAGCGCAATTTTTAAAAAGTTTTTTTGGAAAAAGTCACCATTTTTGCTTAACTAACACGCTAATAAATGATCAAAAGACAACGGAACTTAGTTATTTTTTTATATTGAGAAAATAGCTGACAGCTTGTTAAAAAGGTACGAGCGCCGTCTTTTCAAATTCGGCAGGTCAAGCTTATTGGAGTTTTTTATTTCTTTTATTTGCTATTAGCAGCAAAAATGCTGGTAATGGTGGTGTATACGCCGCAACTAAGAAACCAACTGAGAGGGCGGCGCAGGATGCTAACTGACCAACAATAACCGCTCACCATTCAGATCTGTAGAGCGGGTGTCTACTTTGAAGCCTCTTTTATTCGAGGAAATTTTCGAAAAGAGACAGGAGACGGGTCTTGCCGCACGGACTCCAGTTTATTGAAGTGTTCTTTCAAGTACTCATTGGCTGCGCCCCAGCTTTTGATATTGATTGAACAGCACCTGCCGCCCTCTCCCGCCACCAGTTGAGCAATTTGCTTGGCCGACTTGAGTACTTTGCCTTTCCCGCTATGCTCCTGATGTCTTAAGCCATCATTCGAGTCGTCCGTCTCTGTGGTGTCCTCGATTGCCTCTCCACCCCCGTCAACGCCCTGGCGCTATGATTGCGCGAATCAGAAGGCTTAGAGGGGAACAAACATTAAAGCGAATAAATAACAGCAAAGCATTCGATGGTTAGGTCTCTGGGGGTCTTTCCTTGACCATTCTCAATGTTGACATTGGCGTTACATAGCAGCAGCATCTTCACAGTTTCGACGTGCTGGCTGCGTAAAGAAAGTACGCCGTAAGCTTAGAGGTTAGCGGGCGCAATGAAGAGCCGCACCCGACCGCGGCGAAATGCAGGGGTGTGTTCAAGCCTTTAGGCGTCCGCACATCGACGTCCTGGCCGCAGCCCTTTACGAAGAACAGCACTAGTACGGTCAAGCCTAGAGTTGCCGCGAGGTGCAGGCCCGTGACTTTATCTTTCTCGCGCAAAAAAGTCGAGGGGCCCGCTGTTGTAGCCGGACGGGTGGGGGGCAATGAATTAATTGGCCGTAACGAGCACGAGGTATCATAATATTTCCGGCGAAGTGGCAGGGATTTCACTTCACAGAAGCGGGAAGTTCCTGGTGTTTTTAAGGGTCGCGTAAGAGTGTTTATTGGAAGGAGCGGCAAGGCCCTACCAAACAGGCGGATAGAGAGGACTTGTTCAACCAAGGCGACGGGAATCGGAGTGGTCAGGTCTTTGTTGTGTGCCCGTAACAGCAGTAATAAGTAAACATCCTCCGCCTTCACAGCTTTAATAAATATTCGCTACAAAGACAGCAATAGGAGGCGAAAATATTAGAAAGACAGTCAAGGGACAGCACCAGCCAATGTTCATTCCAGGTAGAAGCGGGTAGAAATTTCTTGTAAAGGTACTTGGCATAGATAAATTTCTTTCGAGTTTGCCTCAAAAGGGTGCGCACAGTCACAAATTGAGGAGAAAAGGGATGTACAACAAGATGTGGTACATGCATGACTTTTCGTTCAACATCGGTGCAGCGAGGCGGGCTTGATAGACTCTGTTGCTCGTGAAGTTTCCTATAGCCTTCAATATCTGCAGTCCGCATCTTCAGTGTCGGTGATGGAAAAGAGCAAAGACGAAAAGGGAGACAAAAAGATCGGGAACTCTCAGCTTGTCGAGGTACCACGAGCGAATCTTCGATATGTGGACGCCCATTTCCCGATGGATGCCGGAGCACGCAATGCACAGGAATATCCCCAAATTCAGAGAGACCCAGACTGGGTCTTGCAGTAGAGAAACGGAAGGAGTAAGGAGGAAAAACGGGCTAAGCCTAGCCAGCCGGTCACCCACTTTTGGCTCCACACTCCGCGCACTCTCCGTTCCCGGGAAGCGTGGCCGTCTCATTCCGTAACCTGGCGTTCTCTAGCAAAGTTTCCTGAGCGTCTTTCTGCATAAAAATGGACCAATCCTGCAATGTTTTCCGATGTAGAAGGCGTAACTAACCTCGTTACCGCGGTTCTGGCGGGCAGATGCCGCAGTAATAGACTCATTGATTGCATTTCTGATACCCTCCACCCAGGACTTCTGTTCCGCCTCTAACAAAACTCACTCTTGTAAAAAAAGAACCATGCCGGGCGAGTGGCAATAACCAGAAGCCACGGAGAAAATGTAACTTTTCCGCAAGGAAATCAGCCGAAAGCAAAAGCGCCTGTCCTTTTGAGCTTCATCGCGTACCGTACAAGTTATAAGGGAGATCGACCGGAAGCTACTGGAGTCCTCGTGATAAAAAAAATAAAATTTATTGGTGGCGACCAAGGGAAAACGACAGCTGTGCAACCCTACCCAGGAGCTCGATAAGCTTAGCAGCTCCCCGGAAACAGAGCACCAGCGCTTCTTCCACACGCGGAAGTTCTTATGGTGGCGCTGGTATACCCACCCGCAGGTCTACAGAAATAATCAGCGGGCAACAGGAAGCGATCCAACGAGTACGACTTCCTTAGAGGCGTGTTCAGTATGGAGGACGCTAGATAGCTCCGGCTGAAGACGGCCCAGTTTGTCTAAAGCAAAAACTGCATTAAAGATCACAGAAGAAAAAAATTTACTACCCGACAGTTTTTTCTGGAGCGCCAGCAAGTCTTGGCGTTCGTTGAGATAAACTAAGTTCTCCTGTTCCAATCAAAAGTTCAAATACTTGTAGTATTTTAGTAAATAAAGAATTTGCCTGCTCAAGATCTAGCGAAAGGTTTTTTAAGAAAGGCTCAAGTTGTTTAAGAGATTGATAGCCGAGCTCAAAAAACTTTAGCTGAGAGTCGTACAGATCCGTCTACGAAACGAAGAAGGTTCAAGATATTACGGGTGACAATTATTAAAATTCACAGAAATCTACCAAAGTTAACAGGAAAAAAAGCTCATTTTTAGCCTTTAAGTCTTTGAGGCTGAGCAAATACTCGCAGGTTGCCAGCTGCAGTAGAGCCTTCTCTTCCTTTAAGTCAACCTGAAGTAGAAGATTTAGAAATCAGTGCAGCGCTCAATCTATATATAAAAACCTCTCCCCTTTCACCTCGTTTGTGTTTCCACCTGGTTATAGCCTTCTCAAATTTTCTCTTGTAATCCTCAAAGTAAAGATTAGATGATATATTGTTGAAGGACCAAAGCATACCAGGTCAGAACCATACACCCTCATCAACTCGTCAAGGGCGTTGCAAGCTCTCGACAATGCTTGTTTCACAAACTAAAAATAACAATACCAGTACTATAATAGCACAAAACGGCTGAATTTAATCTATTTCGTTTAGTAATTAACGCGCTGGATATTTTTTTAATTATACTTTCACACAACTTGCAGAAAGCAGAGCAATAAAAAAAGCTCTGCAGCTAAAATCTATATAAGAGTGTATAGTAACGTTCTTCTATGTCTTTTGAAACCTTTAATATTAATTATCTCTGCTTAAAAGCAGTTACTACTGCACGTATTTAAAAAATTGTATTATTAGAAATAATAAAATTGATTTAAAAAGGCAATAATTTTTTAGAATGGTAAATACACACTAAGTGTCGGAGATCGACCAATTCCTCACTTTTTTGCGAAAATGACAAGTAAGATTCGTGAAGTTTGGAGCCACCAAGAGTGAGTTGAAGAGTTCCATATGTTGATAATTCTTTGGCAAAAGAAGTTTCATTCTGTAGCATAACTATTTAAAAATAGTGGCCAAGTGAAAAAGATTATAAATAATAAGGACAAACCTTCAGAAGCCGAAACCAAATTTTTCATGTTCTTGGCAATAGCTTTTAAGGCTTTTCTTTTGCTTTCAAGCATCTTACAAAAAAGAAGTGTGTATATTAAAATTCTGACAATAAAATTAAAGCGCTTACTTCCTCTACACTGCTTAAAATGCTACGAAATTCTTTAAAAGACTTTAAAAACTCGTTATTTGAATTTTTAAGATCGCAGTTAATACTATTAATAAATTCCTTTTCCAGGGCAAGTTGAAAAGAAATTTCACCGAGTTCTGGTTTCAACTTGATAGAACCCCTATTTCTAACGACTGGAGTTAAATCCGGTAATGCAGGCGATTTAACTAAATTCTGAAGATTTTGCTCTCCACCATTATGATTCTTATTAATTTTCATATTGCTTAGATTCACAACCTTTTATAAATTCTTCCAGCAAGTTGCACCCTACACACGAAGCTTTAAAAATAAAAATGCACCAATTCTAAGTCGTCAGTGACATATGCAAGTTCGAGCTGAATTTTCGGTGATAAAGCAAAGCGGGAAAGCTATTCGCGGCGGCTAAACTACAATTTTTAAAATTTAATCATCACGGGGCCCATGCCTACATAATTCTTAAAGTTGTAAGAACGTCATTTTAATAATAGGAAAGACCAGTTTTGTTAAATTTAATTTATTTTAATGCAGCCATTTCATTTTTTAGTTAATTTCTTTTATAACTTTAACGTTCTCTATTTTGTCTACACAGATCCATATATAGTGATAAATTGTTCAAATCGCAACAGTATTTTTATAAATATTTCAAGTACTAATTTGTCTAAATTTCCTTTTTAAAAAGCGCGTAGATCGAGGCAGACTCATTTCACTAGTATTTGCGTGAATAAAAATATCAAATGACTATATTAAATGTTACACTTGAAAAATAATTTAAATATCCCTCGGAAGCCTGTGTGCAATAAAAATTATTTTAAACTATAATCCTTATAAATATTATATATTCTGTTATGTTTAATTATGCGCTTATTCTTAGTTCAAGGAAGTCAAATAGTAGTTTGAAAATAAGAAACTCCTTTAAGCAAACTAAGCAAGCGCTCACCAAGGATTGGCTAGAAAAAAAGTGTTGTTGCTGTTTTTTTAGCACTGGCATACTACGGCCGGTTTTCTTCAGGCCTTAATCCGCTCAAAATGAATTCCCCTTTTCTGCGGAAGTTGGGGGGCGAAGGCCCACCTGTGTTACGCTCTTTAAAGTTCTATTATGCCTGCCCGACGGAAAAAACAAAAATGCTGAAAATATCGGGCCCGGACTCCCGCCATCCGGTCTAATGTGTTGGAAAACCGCTAAAACCCCCACCGGAGAGGCAGTATTAAGCACCTACCAGCACCGCTGCCAGTCACCCGGCCATCAGCTCCTCATCCCAGAGGGGTTTTACTAAAATTATACATATATTCACCATATAAATTAATGCAATTAATCTAAAAGGCACCCAATAAAAAATAAATAGTTACTTAATTACTCGTACCTCGTTTTGTGCCATGAGGTGAATAAATTTTAAAATAGTTACCTATGCAGACCTGCAAAAAACAATTTTAAATTATGAAGCCACCATTAAATTAAATTTCTCGCGTACTTGAAAAGGAGCCCAATAAAGCTAACAAATACCAATGCCGTAGTACTGCCTCCTTGCGCGGAGGGCGTCCTATTTTCGACATGTGGAAAAGGCTAACCCTTTTATGCCGATCATAATTCCACCACACGATACATGAACGCCCGTATTAGAAAGAACAAATTCAAAAATATTAAGTTATTGTTATATATAAGTCTTTAAAGTGCGAGCAAGAGTATTTTATTTGTTTAAATAGATAACAACAATGGAAATGCGAATTCAAAAGGTTTATATGGTAAAATATGCCAAGTTTAATAGTTTTAAACGTATATTTAAGGAGACTTTATTGCTGTTGCAAGATCCAGAACCAGGCTTTATATGTTCGCCGGATCCAGATAACTATGTAAACAAACACTATTAGTATTTCTTCTACTAAATAATACTTAGCTTTTCAAAATAGAGGTACTTCCATATTACTATGGATGGCCCGAAGGATACACCTTACGCCGGCGGAAACTTTCAGTTGGAGTTGTTCCTTCCTGATGGTTATCCTATGGTACCACCCAAAGTTCGCTTTCTTACCAAGATTTATCATCCAAACATTGACAGTCTTGGTCGGATTTGCCTTGACATTTTAAAAGGTCTTACAAATTACTAATAATTTTAAAAATATTTGCTTGCAAATATTATATTTCTCAGATCAATGGAGCCCTGCACTACAAATCCGCAAAGTTTTAATTTCCATTCAAGTTTTGCTTTCTGTACCTAATCCTGACGACCCTCTTTCTGACGACGTTGCTGAGATTTGGAAAACTAACGAGAAGTTGGCCTTAGAAAGAGGTTTTCATAAATGCCAGCCTTCAATTAGATAAAAAACTTCTATTTTTTTCTTTATCTACTCTCTTTTAGCTCGCTGGTGGACAGAAATATATGCTTGCAAAAAGAAGTAGAACGAAAACTGTAAAACTTTATAAACTTTTCGCTTCCGAGTTTTTATCTATAAGCTTCATTTAAACTGCTCAACCATCTTAACGTTGTTAGAATCAGCGTTAACAAACAGAAGAGCGGCCATACATTTACTTTGAAACGAGTTAAATATCGGCTTTATTCTTTCCGTTGACCTCCGCGGCGAACCTATCGAACTTCCCCCCTCCCCCGGGACACCCTTATACTTAAGGAGAGCCGCTTCCAATTGTCTCTGCTGTTCCAACGTCCAGGCCTCCCCTGCCTCCTTTCTCGCTCCTGACCGATCTGAATCCAATAATACTGATTTCACTCGCTAAAAAAACTTTGCAGCTGGAAATGCTCGTAAGTTTAACCTTCCTGATAGAAGGCTTTGCTCCGCTCGATGTCTTTCTCCTGCAAAGTAGATCCTTCGCAGCGAGTAGTAATGAAGTCTTGAATATTTTTCCACCTATTTAACGAACCGGAAGGGAACTTTTTTAGTGCTTTAAATAATAATTCAAGTTCCTGCACAAATCCAACAGTTAGTATAGATAAACAAAGGAGATACGATGTCCTATACTTTGCTAGTCCATACGTGCGTTGCGCCGTGTCGGTTCGCAGCGGTCTCAGCCTTTATTAAGCTGCACTGCATAACTATGATCTCGTTCTAAACAACTTTTGCAATGGTAGAAGACCAACCCGCCTCTTATATTCGCCGCTCGGCGAAGGTTCAGAAGCGTCCGGCGAGTTCTGTTTGGTGTTTTCTGCTTCAGAAACGGCAAGCATAATGTCCATTTCGTTGAAGTCTTTTATCAGTTCTTCAAGTTTCTAAAAACAATACAAAAAAAATCCAACAATTGAAAAACCGAAGGGGTAGCTGAGCAACCTCTGCAGCGACCGTTTCTGCAAACTTCGTAATTCGTTGCATATTATTGATATGCTGCTTAAAGTCAACTTCCGGGGCACAAAAGAACTTAACCGACTTGACTTTATTCAGAAAGTTTTCCCGCTGTTTTTTGCGAGCTGTGTCAAGTGCCTTTTGGTTTTCTCTCCTTTCCACCATCTACAAAAAAATAAAAGGTTTCATCGTCCTGAAACTACGAGCGCCAGAGAGCATCTTCACAAAAAAAAAATAAAGTCAACTCGTTATTATAAAAGTTACCGCTTTCTTAGGAACGCCCACTCCTGAAGGCTTACAGTCGGGGATTCCTCTAACAGCCTTCAGCTTTCCCTCGCGAGCCGCCCTTAGCTTGGTCTGCCGCGCTGCCTCCTTATCTTTTCTTTCCATTTCTTTAAACAGCTTTACGCTTTACAAGTATAAGAAAATAACTTTATATGTAGATAAATGCGACTTTTCAAATCAAAACAGTTACGTGAAAATTAATTCTCTAATAAGTAATGCTACAAGTAATAATCAGAGTTTTATGATTACCGGGGATCCAACTTGAAGGCGGTGTCCACCAACTTTAAGATGCGCTGATTTTCTTCTTTCTTCCTTCGAGCTCTTTCATTTTTATTTTTCTTTTCTAGCCAACGCTTTTCTTCTCGACTAGCTTAAATATACTAAAAAATTGCTACGGGGAATTGCAATTAAAGAACTTTGTAGCTTTTGAAACATCCTCTTCGTCTAAGTAAGAAAATTCTCTCCAGCTTTTGAATTTATACCAAAAATTATAAAACTTCTCAACTTCATTTCTTGAAGAATTTAAAGTTCCCAACTGTTTAAAATAGTAAGCAACGAGGCTAGCAATTTGAAACCCAGTAAACCTTAGGAACAGATTTAGCTATCGAAAATTTCGCATTTCTCTCAAAAACTGGAGCAAACGTTTCGAAGAAATCGCCCTCGATTGCTTCAGGAATGTAATCATCAAAAGCTAACAAAAGTAGACCATAAATATAAATTAACCAGCGGCGAAACTAATAAAAAACCTGGATCTACGCTATCATAAGAGCGACGTTTAACAGAATCAGAGAGCCATTCATGCGCTAAATTAATGTAGAGAAGTAGATAAGAATGGAGTACATATTATCCACTTCTACCTATTTTTAAACATTTAAAATAAGAATCGTCGTCGGAGCCATCGGGAAGTTTTTTTTTTTTATCTGGGTGGTGCTTTAGTACCAATGCCTTATCTAAGTGTAAAAAAGGTCATAAATAAAGTGAAACTATTTATCAATAGAATAATACATGCTCTATTAATATTCTCTTCCGTGGCTAAATAACGAAGCTTGTGAAGACCAAGTATTTCGTAGTGATCTTGTTTTTTCCAAGAAGAAGGGTTTAAACCAACAAGATTCAAAGGCTATATGCAACATACGTAAAGAAATCCAAAATTCAAATATAAAATGCTAATAAAAAATATAACCTCGAAATATTTATTAAAGATATCGTTGTCTTCTTTCTTTTTAGTGGTAGCGGTTTCGCTTTCGTTATCTAAAGAAGATACAAGTGAAGCTTGCTGAGTTAACCTCTCAAATGCGAAACCAACGGGTTCTACGCGAACTAAAAGTCTCTCTACCATAATTAAAACAGTAAGTAAAATAAGTGTGTAAGTAAATATTTATTACCTGCAATAGGCGAAACTTTCTTTTCATCTAAACTCCAAACAGAAGGAAGTGCTGGCAATGGAGAATCAAGATAGAGCATAAGCTTCTAGTATATATTCAATGAGGCTCAATATATAGAATTAGGTAAGCAGCCCCAATAAGTAACAAAAAGTATTTTTAAATAGCTTATAATAACTGCCTGAAAGCCACATGATCTTCACGAGGAAACCCCTGATTTTTATAAGCCAACTTCGGCGGGAATAAATTCAAAGAGCTATACCATAGTAGAGTTTTCCATTTACAAATTTAGCCACTTTTGATTGTTGTGTGTATCTTATGTTATGGTGGATTGGGGTAAAATTGTGCTACGTTTGTTTATCATTGGAGTAGACTACATTAATTCTTTAGAAAGCATTTGTTTTTAGGCCCCCTGTACTCAGAGAAACGTATAGATGTCTTCTTTATGTACAGTTTTAAGTTTTTAATAGTTTAACATTTAGACTTTACATATTTTAACTGTAAGTAATTTTTCTTATAAAATAAATCTTTATATACCAATTCTTTATTATGTCAATAATTATTTTTGTTTTACTGTTGTTTGCAAAATGTTTATATTAGTGTTGTAAGAACATAGTATATTACAGTTCGTCGAGGTGGACATTTTAAGAATGTGGCGCTTAGTTGACTAGTTGCAACAGGGGTTTTTTTTTTTAAGTGAAAAATATCCAATAATTATTGGGATTTTTTTTAGGTATACCCTACGTAGTGTAATTATACAGCAAACGGGAATTAATGAAAAGCTAGTAGATCACTTAAAAGAACTTTGTAGAAAAAACACTTAAAGTTGAAAATTTGAGTAATAGACTGATTCCGGGCTTATTACTCAGGGTGCCTGGAGTTTTTAATTTAATCGTGGTAGAAATCGTTTTAAAAATATTATGTAATTATTTTGTAAAGTTTTATTGTTAGAGCTTGCTTGTTGTCCGCTTTAAAAAGGGAAATGGAAATTTAAAACAGGAAAAGCAGATAAGCAAGGTGGGACTAAAACAATTGTAAAGTACTAGCGTGAACAGGAATTATGTTTTTAACGTCACGTTATTATTCCAACCACACCGGGACGGTAAATATTAGTATGTTGAGGTTAAGAAAAAAAAACTTTAAACAGAAAATTTTGTATTTTTTTGATATAACTTGTTTTCTGGTGGAATTAATTTACTTTTATTATTTGGAAAGCTTAAAAAATATTATATATTGGATAGTGAGCGATTAGAACCTGGTGATTGCAATTATTGGAAGGCGACGGATTCTTTAAATTAAGGCCAAAGGGAGAATAACTCCGCTCCGGTGAACACTTTTACTCCAAAAATTTAGTTTAAGATGAAAAACATAAACGATTAGATTAAAGAGCTGGAAAAAAGGGCGCACTCGTTTAGTTTACCTTTAACAATTTAAAAAAGGAAATATGAGCAGATTAAAACTTTTATTGGTAGCTAAGTTAAAACGTTCTATTCACTATAAATTTATGGTACAAGTGGGGAGTCAGAAAGACTCGAAAAACTTGCAAAGCAGGCCTTCACGAGCAGTGCATAATAAAGAATTTTTAAGTCAAAAAACTGTGTCACATTTGTTAGGTAGAGAGGAGTTAATTTGTAATTCCTGCAGTTATGAGTAGTTAATTTACTGTCGCTTATGATAGAAGGAGGCGTCCTTTAGATTTCTTGGTAATCTTAAATTTCTAGTATATATGTTTTCAAACCTCCAATATGCTTATCTTAGTTAAAATGAGTGCTAAGCTACTTAATGATTTGATTCTAGTCTTTTCCTTTTACAAAGTACTTACAGTTCCACAGGCTACACATTAGAAAGTGCATTGGGTTTTACGACAACCGTTAAGTTATTAGGTTTCATAAGATTACCTTATGTTTTTTTGCTCTATAGAAGAAAAGGTAACAGCACATTGTATTTTTCTTTTATGGCTACCTATAAACCAGTTTGGCTAAGTTACGATCTGTTTAAATTACACATAAAGAGGGGTGTTAGTAATAAATAACTCGTACAATTCCATCTACAAAACTTGTTCAGTGACAGAAGGGTCGGTCCCTTCAATATTGCACACTTGTGTTTCAGACCAGGAAGTTTATTCTAAATATATATGGCTACAGCTACTCATCGTATACATTTTTTAAACTATACTTTTCAATTGCCTCTAACCACTAAAGTTTTCGAAATTTTAAAAACAAGTATGATTCAAGTTAAAAACCTCTATTCTTGTTATTTTAAATATATCTCTTTGTTTAAAAACAAATGATAAACGACAAGGTTTTTGTAACTTTTCGATCTTCATATAGCGTGTTGTATATATATGCACTTCTTCCTTAGTCTTCTTTTCCTTTTTCTCAAGTAATCTACGCACCAATATAGTGTTATAGGTGGAGTTGCTATTTAAAGTCCCCTAACCCCTCAATTATTAACTTTTCTATTTAAGACACCAAAAGCTACTCCAATTCAAACTTTTTTGTTCGCATTATTATAACATGCTTATGTTCTATTATTTTCTTAAAGATTTAAAGCTTTCTTATAGATAACAAAGCGTATATACTTTTTTCGCACTCTGTCCCAAGGGATCATAATTTATTATCGAAATCCCTTCCCTAAGTTGAGTCCGTATGCCCGACCCGGCATACTCTCTGGAAGAAGTATGATAACTGCTTTAAAGGGCGCAGAAAAATATCACTTTGGGGCTTCCACCGTCTGAGCCTGTTTAATGAAATGCTGTGGCGTCACTGGCTAGCTTATATATTAATAGAGAATTTTGTAGCCCTTAATTTATGGCCACTAACCGCTTGAATGCGTAAAACCATCATACCGGGATAGAGAGTTGTCGTCAAAGGAGATGGGACCCACGACCTTGGTATCCACGTCAATGCTCACCACTGAGCTACGACGACAACCATCTTTACCAGTATGATGGTTTCACGTGTTTAACCTGTTAGCCACTCACTAGATACAAACCTCTCAAGATGTAGGAAGTTAGCACCTACCAAAAATCTCAAGCTAACCTGCAGGTTTTACCATTTTTAATAATTCTTACCTTTCGAAGATTTAGTTGGCCTCCTCATGTAACTAACACCGGTTATCCCCACTCTGTACGGGCTCGCCTGAGGAAGGTAGCATAATCAAGTTTCTTTGTATTAAAAGTCAGAAGCGCTTTCGAGAATCAAATAGGATTCTAGTTAAATCTTGCCATAAGTTAGTTTTCTAACTAGAAAAAAACAACTTACTCAAAGGGCTAACTACCTTTCAGCTTCCTTAGTTGGGAGTTTTCACGCAACATACTGGTATCCAGCTAATATCGTTTATTCTAATACGCGAGTTAGGCAGAATTTTTCCACTCTTGGGAGAATTTCTTATGAGATTGACTAAGTTGGTGAAATAAGTCTTTGTTCAGCGAGAGGAGCAATGAACGAAAGCAAAAAAGAGGGACTGTTCCCTTTTAAGTAGTGACTAAAACACTATGCCTCATTCGTGGGCCACTAGTGTAGGCATAGAGCTAAGCGATTTTGACAGTGACCTGAATAGAATATTATCGAATAGTACTTAGATAAGAATACACATTGATAGAAAAGGTGTAAATGTTCAATTCACATCATCGGACGAGAGCTAGAAAGTTGGGAAGGGGCGCCCCATGAGCTTACACCCAAAGAGGAAAAAACCAAAATAATTTACATAAATAAAATAATGATATAATGATAAGAGTTAATAAATTATAATAAATATTTATTTGTTAAAAAGATTAAAGTTTATTATAATAGCATTTAAATTAAATAGTACATATAAAAATGGGACGCTCACATTATGAAATTTTCTTTAAAATGTAGTTTTTTTTTGCTGAGTTATTTACTTTAGGTGTCTTCTAATCGTAATGATATGTTATTAACTTCATACAGTTAAAGTTTTGCCTATAGAAGAAAGAAGGTCTTAGCTAGTGATTCTTAACTAATAATATTTGCTTAATCTTCTTTTTTCCATGGTTTGATACGTAAGGAACCAGATATTAAAATTCTTTAGGTCTGCCTTGAGGCTAACATTTCTATAAAATTTTAGCGATTTTAAAAGGTTTTTTTAGCTTTTTCCCCGACTTTTAATTTTTAAGTAATACTAGGTGTTATTACCTACGTAAAGAGTTCAATCTTTTGTGTGAATTTTAAATATATTAAAAATATAACGACTTTATTGAAAGGAAAACGCCACCAATAGCCTTGGTAGTGCATTAAACGATGCGAAAGTTTCTCACCTGCGAAAGCAAGTACAAGCAAACGCCAAAAATAGGCCATAAAGTGCAAACTATAAGTTTTATAGATCGGATATAATACTTGAAATTTAAGAAATTGAAAATTTACCATCTAGAGGTTTTTATTCACCGACACGATCTTACAAGTTCACAGGCCCTTTTTATGTCACACAGACATGTTTGTATTTCGTCTTAAACCATCAGTATCGTTTGTAACAAATACAATAAAATTTAAAAAACGACTGTAAACCGCTTTTTAGTCGTTAAACTTTCAGTAAAAAATCTTTTCAAATTTTCCTTTTTATAAAGATATTACGCGGTACATGATGTCTTCAAATCACAAAAAGAAAGGTCGGTTTAAAACCGTCAAATGTGGAGTCTTGCCTTTTTTAACCCATATAGAATATTTAAGTGGGTGACGTTAGACTATGCACGAATACTAGGAGAAATAATGATAGGTTTTTAGTGGGTTTTATTTATAAAGGGTTATTAGAAGTAAACTTATGGGAAGCTTCGATTAAGAAGGTAAGATCGAGATATTTCGGGAATTTGATACGAAGGGCGTAGCCTTGCACTTGACATAGTGGATGATTAAGATAGAAATTAGAAAAACTTTATTTTCCCTGTGATTATCTTATTACCTCTCCACAGTACCTTTTTAACGGAAAGGGACAGAAATTATGACAGCTGTGAATAAATTGACTTAACATTCTGAAGTCTACAAGCTAGAATTTAAAATATTACCTGATACTTTGAAATTACTAAATAGATGGAAATAAAAGCTAATAAAAAAGGTGGTTTGTTTGCTATAGAATACGCCATGGAGGCACCAATTGTCAAATGGTGGCGGCGTTCCAAAATTATTACTCTTTCCCCATGTGTGTTCAATTTCCAAGTTTAGCTACAGGGTATCCTTGAGGGATTTTTAGAAAAATACACCACCAATTGTAGCTGCTGTAAAGAGAACGAAGAAGAGTTGTCCTGCACGTTTATATAAGGGCTTTCATTATATTAAAGAAAGGATATAAGCTGTGATAGCAGATAAATAGAGGCAAAATTAGATGTACAAAGTACCAAGACTAACTATAAAAAATCGAAAAAGGGCGTTAAGCAGTTTTTATAAAAGGAATTATCCAAGTATATATCCTGTCGCGTCGAAACGCTGGGCTGTGAATGGGACCTGCACAACTCAACTTCTTACATGGAATTTGCGATAAATACTTAATCTATTTACATAGCGATTTATTTAAAATATACTTATAATATTAAAAAACTTTACGTAAATTATGACTACTGACCTTATATTACAGACTTTGTATATATTATATTTTTTATTTTTTTATTTTTATATATTCTTTTCTTTTAATTTCTATTTTTTTTTAAAAATATATATTTATCTATATATTAATTATGAGTCCTTCCTCCGAAGAAGAGCTTCGAACAATAATTGCTAACTTATTGGCTATAAAAGAAAAACTCAGAAAAGCGTTAGATTCTACAACGACAAATCTTCTTGAAGTTACTAAAATCACTTAGGACTAAAATAAGTTTTAAGGCGAAAGGAGCCTTTTGATAACATAACTAACAACAATAATATATTTTCGGTCTTACAAATTCGAGATCAGCCAGATGCTTCCGAAGTGGACTAGAAGATGGCAAGACTTTAAAGGTTACAAAAGACGGGTCTAGACGGTGAAATAGCTAATATTAAGGATAATAGTAGTAGTAGCAATAATCTTATGACTAAAGTCCCCATAATAGCGTCATTAATAATAATGTAACTGTTAGCAATAACAGTGATAGCAAAAATAATATATATAGTAATAAAAAATAGAAATATTAGTAATAGCAATTATAGTAATAAGTTTATAAAAAAAAATAACAATAGCTCCAGTGAGGGTAGCCATAACGTGAAAGTCATATGAGACTTATAGAAGTCCTTAAGAGCTTTACATGACATCGTTGACATAGAGATGGGCAGCTCTTCTGACACTGCCCCTATTATTAATGAACGACCGTCTACTGCGGTACCCTTCCCCCTGCGAATTCGTTAAGAGAAAATTTCTCTTATTACCCCTTGTAATAACAAAAGTGACCTTCTTGTACCACTTTTGCAATTCAACGGTGCCTTGGTCCCGAGGTCAAGAGATTCGCGTCTTGGATTTAAAATATTTTTTCGATAATAGCTGAAGAATACCACGTGATCGCAGAGATAATGCGCAAGCAGGAATTACAAAATTTTACCTATCATTTACCTGGAAATAAGCCATACAAATTTTTTATCCGTAAAATTTATTGTGAACTCGGCGTTTCCACTGCCGAGGCGAATTTGCGCGCGCAAGGCATTCACCTCCCTCCTTGTGGCGGGGGTGCACGCGGAGGTCACTGTCAGTGTGAGCGGAAGAATCGTCGTTACCATTAGTGCTGGTGTATATACCCATGACGGAACGTCAAAAGCTATTAGTGTGTAGACTATTTTTTATCTTCAAATCGAAATAGAAGAACTTCGAAAAAGCAATCGCGTTGGCCAGTGCAATGCCAGATCTTTGGCCATGCTGCAAACTTTTCCGCTGAGGTACCTCGGTGTACTAAATGCGATGAGGGTCATTTGGTCGAGGGGCGTACCAAATCACGAGACTAGTCCGGTAGACGTGCGAATTGCGGCAAGGCATACCGCCAACTACCGGGACTTTAAATGTTACTCGCAGAGGCCTTTAGCAGCTGACCAACCTACGCGACCACGACACCCGATTACCACCTCGGATGCTATCAGTATCCCATCTATATCCTATGCTTCCCGTCTGAGAACGAGACCGCACTAAGCGCCCCCTGCGGATAATCTTACTAACATAGATAAAGCTGAAATAGTTAATCAACAACAACAAGAACAGCGATCGCAACCGACACTCTAAGGCGGCTGTTACCTATATTGATGACGAATCTCTCAACCATGCTCAAAACCATGAAAAGCTTAGATTTTGTATGCAATGTCTTTTAAAATTCAAAAGCTTAATCACATCAGATTACTGTTTTGGAACACGGAGGGCATCCAGAAAAAAAACAATTTTTAGGAGTTAATGCAGCATGAGAGAATAGATATTTGTACTGCCAGCGAACACAACTCTCCCCTAATGTACCATTCAGCATCTGCAACTTTGAGACGTAACGCCAGGATCAGTTGTGCACCGGTGGTGGAGTAGCTATTCTTGTTATGCGAGGCATCCAACATTATTTAACAGCTCTGCAAGAATCGAGGTATTTATTTTTATCCTTAACCTGTTTAGATAGGAGCCCATTACTTACCAGCCAGCCCCTCCCATTGTTCGATCTTGACGCTCTTCTAGAGCATGAATTACCGGCCATTCTATGCGGGGATTTTAACTGTAAACATCCTGCGTAGAACAGCCGGGTTGCAAATTGGGGGCTACTCCCTTGAGACTTAGGCTGAGGAACGCGGTCTAGAGCACAGTTGCCAGTACTCATGACGAGGAAGATAGGCACATTGGGCGTGTTAGATATCGCCGTGTTAAAAAATATATGCCTTTCAACGGCTATTGACTCGCTAAAAGAATCGTCTTCGGATCAACTACCTGTGCTGCACGAAATGGGCGACGAAAAGGAAGAAATAAATAACATTCTTCCGAGCTTAAGCGAATTGGAACAAATTCACCGAAATTGCTCGAGTAGACGCCCCCATACAATGCCACTCGAAACTCTTGCTAAACTAAAAAACGGTGCTTTTGTCGAATTTGAGCGCTCGGTGACAGAAGCTAACAGCAAAGCCACGACGACACGTGAAACCCTCCTGAAGAACTAAAGGCATTAATATGCGAGCGTCAATAACACATCTTAGTAGTCATGGCCTTTCAACGCGTAAAAGACAAATAGGTGTTAATTGTCTTCATCAGTACATCAGGAAAAAGCTGATGGCGCATATAAACTGCCAGAGGAAGGTCGTGCTTTCTTCGGAAAATTTGTCAAGCGAGCTAAGAATCATGGGCATCCAACTCGACCACAACTTCGCCACGACGATACCATAGCCGGACGCGTTGAAGATAACGCACAACTTTTTGCTGATCATCTAGTTGCTCAGTGTTCGCCGTCTACCCCCTCAACCGTCGATGACGCTTCCTTGTGCCTAATCTATTCCCGACCGATACAACTGATTTTCTGGAGCGGTCTACCACAGATGAGTACATGACAATTGTCAAAATTACTACCAAAGCGAAAGGCGTCCGGACTTGACGGCATTACTAATCTGAAGTTTTAAAAACTGGTAGAGGAGGCTATGAATCTTCTGTGCTGCCTCGTCAACTTGGTGAAAACCTTCTGCTATTTTCATGGGCAGTTGAGTTAAAATAGCGGTAGTCGTGTTGTTACCAAAGATATCGCAATCAGAGCCTCACAAATATCGGCCCCTCAGCCTTTTGTCGGCAGTGGGTTTAGATAGCTGAAGCAGTGATACTTAATCCTTTAAAGGCGATTGTGGACGCTTGTAGAATTTTATAGGAATTTAACAAGGGATTTCGCAAGGGACACTCCACGACCCAACAAATTCTTCGCCTAACCGAGTGGACGACCAGAGCCTTGAATTTCAATAAAGCCACCGGCACTATCTTTCTTTATGTCGAGAAGGCTTTTATACGAGTATGTCATGGTGGTCTGTTAAGCAAGCTACATGTCTCAGCGATACCACGCTGTCTTCAAGAAGTTCTTAAGTCGTACCTAACCTGTCGGGTCTTCAATGTGCAAGTAGGCGCTGCACTGTCGTCGCCTCGCCATCTTACAACGGAACTCCCGTAAAGCTCTCTTCTATCACCGCTGCTGTTACATCCCTCTCCCACGACTCCCTCACATCGAGCCGCTCTTTACGCCATTATTACGATGAGTTATTCGTCGTCAAAGTCACCCATTACTTCAGCCCATACAACTTTATTTCGAAGTGCTTGCTAGCTAGTGTCATCAACGGGACCTTTCCTTCAACGCAACAAAGAGAAAAACGCTTCTTATAACCAAGTAAAGTCTTGCCTACCGACACCGTTGATTCTCAACGGCTTGAAAGTTCCGGGGTGCTCTTAGGTGAAATACCTGGGGTCATTATTAATTTTAAGTTATTGTGGGGTCAAAAGTCAAGATGTGGACCCAAAAGCTAAATTTTCTATTGGGTAAAAGTAAACTTTGGTTGCGCCATAGGCGAAGACTTTCTGTGCTGTGCATTCGACCGATTATGGCATACGCATCTGTTGCCTGGGCCTACAACTTATCGGCAGTATTCTCCTCGCTTTATGCGACAAAATAAACTGCTGCGCCTTTTAACTAACGCGCGCCCTGCTTTGTGCGTTAAGATACCCTCCACCACGAACTACAGATTGAGTTGCTGGTCACAATCTTGATAATTAATGCTGTCACCCTCTACGAACGGATAGCTGGACACGCTTATCGTTTTTCTGTGGAAAAACTTTCGAGTGATGGACGGCTCTCGATTCCTCCATTTCACTTAACTTTTAAAAGCTAATCTAATTTAAGGATTTAAATTAAACATAAAGGAACAATGAGTCACTTAAATCATATTTTTTTACAGAAATGTTTATAATAATTATAGGTGTAAGTGATCTTTACAATACTTCCAAAACCAGTAGGTCATTCAGATAAGAACTTACAATAAACTTTAAAAAGCTGATAAGAGAATTTTGACAGTATGTATACAAGTCAGGGGTAAAATATCGGTTTCCCTGAGATTCCATAATTTAAGCTTGTAAATTATCTATTAATTTCTCAGTAGGGAATCATTATTAAGCAAATAATTTTAATAACACACTTATAATAATAAGCACAATGTGTTGTGATGTATAAAAATTATTCTGCTTCAAGCGCTAATTTATATAACAGGAGAAGCATTATTGTAGCCCACTTTTTATTGATTAGATAACTTTTATGCTGCACTAGATTGAAGCAATACAACTTTTTAATAGAATTCTATTACCAGCTGTGGGGAGTAACACGAATAAACGTTGTTTATCACCAAATATGGTGTCTTTGCCCTTGTACTATGGCATGCCCTATAAGTAGAAAGCATTAGAGTATGAAGTGCTCTACAGCCTTGTGCCGGTTTTGCAGATGAGTTTTTCTGAGCTTTGTATTCGCTTTTTCTATATCATATTATTAATTAAAGTATCAGCTTATAATTTTAATGAAACAGGTGTTATTTTAAAGGAGAATTACGAAGAACCCCAACCGCTGGTGAGTGATTCATCGACTAAATTTAACAATACGTTTGTAAACTCTGGAAGGGTAAGTATTTTTGATCAGCCTTCTTATGAAAAAAAGTTTCAAAAGTGTAAGCAGCAGTTTATGCAAGGACTTCAACTACTTAAAAAAAAATTTATAAATGAAGGTTTAAGGATATTAACTGAGCTGGCAGAGGCTAAAAACTATATTCCCGCCTCGGAATTTCTTGCTCAAGAATATTTATTTGGAACTATATTAGAGCAAAATATATCTAAAGCAATTTTCTTGCTTTCTAGTTTGGCTACTAAAGGAAGCTGTCGCGCTCAATTGTTACTCGGCTTCTGCTATTCCAACGGAATTGGCGTTCGAGTGGACATTGAGAAAGCTATTATATATTACCACTTGGCGGCTTTGGCTGGTGATATTTACGCTACCATGATAATGGGTTACCGCTATAAATTTGGACTCAATGTTGAAGAAAATTGTGAACTGTCGTTAAAATTTTATCGGCGCGTGGCTGATAAAGTGGCTTTAGATATAAAAGAAAAGACGATTAAGTTATATGAGCAAGTTCGTATAGCTGATAAAATGGAAAAAATAAAACTTGGAGAGAGCCACGACGATGAAATTATTCAATACTATCTTTATCAAGCCGATTTGGGTGATGTCTCTTCCCAAGTCATTATAGGACGGTTGTTTTACTATGGAAGTCACGGAGTTGACGTAAACTATGAAAAAGCTTTCGAGTATTTTCAAAAAGCCGCTCAGCTTGGGAATACACAGGCTAAAGCTTTCCTTGGAGAAATGTATCTTTGGGGTCATGGTGTTTTACAGGATAACAAAACGGCACTGAAGTTTTTTGAAGAAAGTGTGATGGAAAATGATCCCACTGGCCTAAACAATTTGGGACTTATGTACTTACATGGCATAGAGGTGAAACAAGACCTTAATCGAGCTTATGAGCTATTTACCTCCTCAGAGAAACAGGGGCATCCCCAAGCTCAACTTAATCTTGGCCTTATGCATTACAACGGGTTCGGTACTTCTAAAAATATTCCTAGAGCTTTAAACTTGCTACAAAAGTCCGCGCTATCTGGAAATATTCTTGCCCAATATAACATTGCCGCAATACTTCAAGAGGAGAAAGTGCCTTTTTCTTGTCAGTTAACCAGTGTCTATTATAAAAGTGTATGCGAAAAGGGTACCTGGTCTAGGCTTTTCGAAGAAGCTTTAAAAGCTTACGAAAGAAAAGAGTATCTGCTGGCTATGACAAGGTACCTTTTCTTAGCCGAGCTGGGATATGAAGTTGCTCAGCATAACGTAGCTCACATTTTAGATTCGGGTATTACAACATTTCTCGCTCCTTATATTGAAAGTAAATACGCGCTTACGTCTTGGTTTCGCCTGGCCATTCAAGAAAACCCAATTGCCCATCTTAAAATAGGTGATTACTTTTACTATGGAAAAGGTGTTCCTGTCAACTATAAGAAGGCAGCTTTTTATTATCAACTCGCTGCCTCCAACAATGCTCAAGCTATGTTCAACATTGGGTATATGTATGAGCACGGAATAGGGCGGCCTTTAGACTATCATCTCGCTAAGCGCTACTATGACATGGTACTGGAGATAGAGCCAAAGGCTTACGCGGTTATATTTATACCACGAATTATATTACAAATAAAACTTTACTTTTCAGAGCAAGTATTTAAAAAATATGGGTTTCAACGTAAACAGAAACAAGAAAACTACGAAAAACCTAAATTAGTTGGTGGAATGGTAGACGAGAAAAAACTGAATGATTTGCTTGGTTATGTATTTAACGCAGCGGTGGGATTAGATGTAGACGTGGACTACATCTGGATCACACTACTAGTGCTATCCTTAACTTTACTGATCCGTGTACGACAAATTTTATTTCGTTAACTTTAAGTATTGTTTCCATTCATCTTCACGAAATAAATATTTTTTGAAAATTAGTAGATGGCTTAACGTAAATCGCAACAAAACAAGGCTCTTCTTACATTGTTATTAGCCTTAATAAAACGAGTTTTCCTGCTTTATTATAAATATATATATTTATTACTATTAATACCATGGGCAGTAAAAAAGGTAATACCTTTTTTAAAAAGGCGCCCTGTAGTAGTAACTTAACAAATATAACGTCAATGCAAGCGCTAGTAGCAGAGAGAATAATAACTTATTAAAAAGTGTAATACTGCTTAGTGCTTTGATCCTCGCCAACATATTCAAGCGACGCTATAATTATATTTCCACCAAATAAAATAATATTTTTTAAGTAAAGACTTACACTATAAGAATCAATGCTAACAAATTTAGGATCTTTTGAAAGACCCGTCTCAGGATCAATGTTAGCTTTTTGCAGTTTAAAACGAAATAGAAGCAAACGAGCCTGAAAAGAAACATCAGAATTTGTATAGGTTACGTAATTTTTTGAAGTTACTAATAATCAAAAGATAGAAATAAAGATAGCCTCATCAAAAGAAATGTTATTATCGTGCATAATCCTTTTAATTAAGTACTTGTCGTCATCAAGCCCTGCGCGCCTATCCTGTTATATAATTGAATTTAGTATTATAAACAAAATACTGGGTAGGAAACAAAAAAAGTTACAACCACCATAACTAATATGTCTAACTTACTCAGCGCTAATTCATACAAAAGTATTTTAAGAAAAAAATTAACAAAATTTTTTATATTTTCGTCAAGGCTAAAACTGGTGCTCGTTAGACCTTCGTCTTTATCACAGAGGAATGTACTCCTTTCTAGGTGTTGTGCTTCATGCATTATCAAAAATAAATGGCCCCCCACCCCCCACATACAAGGATTTTAAAATTACAAAAAATAAGTAGTAACGGGGCTACGGTGTAATCTGCAAAAACGAATTTCTCTGATAGCACTACAGCCCTCATAACTTCTAAATGGTTCCATTTTCGGCAGCTCCGAAGGTGTAATTGATTCTGTTTCAGTGCACTTTTTCTTAAGATTTCGTAATTTTTGTTGTGAAAATAAGGAAACTTTAATTTTAATAATATAAACGTTGTTCAGAGCTAAGATGGAGGTAAAAGCAGTTTCTAAGTGTAAAACGCTGAAATTTTTTCCAAAAAAAAGGGAAATGAAGTAAATTACTTAATTGTTAATATATACATATTAACATTACCTAGATCTATAAAGAAGGTTAGTTTTAATTTATTGGTTGCCAAGCTCAGTTAAAATAGTTAAACTTAAAATTCCTTATAGTAATAACTAAACCACCTTGCTGCTTAGCGCACGTTTCCAAATTTGGCTGCTGTTGGGTGCCGTAAAAAACATTTCCAAGGCTTTTTGACCGATAACGTAAAGTGCACTGCACTATCTCATACCTTTATTAAAAGTCTTCTTAAACGGTATACAATTGCATACTAAAAAGATTATTCTTCTTGAAATCTACGCATAGTTAAACACTAAATTATGGAATTTAACTACAAGAACTCCTCATCTTGTATAGTGTCGAAGAAGCATTTGATAAAGTTTTACAGGAAGTCTCCGTAGCAATAATTGGTTTTAAAAAATTGAAAATGATTAATTGTAACTTCGCAATATTTAAAGTCCCCAAAGAAATGTGGAATGAAATGGAATCCTAATAGTTTATTACAAACACCAAAAATATAAATCTGTTTTAACATAATTTAGCGGATAAAAATGTTTTTTTTTTAGATATCATGCGATGGCATGCTGTTAGCTATTTATCAGTTATTCTAACACACTAACCCTAAAGTTCGAAACCAATATATTTTTTGCTATCTTTTATTTATTACTGTCTTTTCCTGGACTCGATCGAGTTAAAAGCTTCAAATACTCGAGCTCTTAATCAAGGATAATTACATATTTCCCCTCAGTCGTATTTTTGCGCATCCGAATTTTATAAGGAGAGCGCGCCATACAAAATAGCCTCTGTGGTCACCCGCCGCAGTGAAAACCAAGCTCCTGGAGATTTAACTTCTCAACTTGGACGAAGAAGTGCTTTTCGCTGGTGCGTTCTTCTCATGCTATTTGTTAGCCCTTGAAAATAGTTTATTAGAACTTACGAAGGCGAGGTTTAATAAGGAACCAGCAAAGACCGAAAAAGAGAGTCACTTCGGCTGGATCGAAACCACTACCTTGAGTATGCGCGTCAGTGCTCTTAACCGCTGAGCTACGACGGCAACTCTCGATCCCGCAACATCCGCGCACATGTCAAGAACGGGCATTTCAGCCATCTTCAACATAGCCATTTTTAAGGACATATACACCAGTCGATATCAGTGGCAGAGCTGCATGAGCTCGGGCGCCCTGCCCGTCTTATTGAAATAAGGCGAAGGCAAAGCTACAGCGACTCTGGACAGTCATTCACGGACTGGACAAAATGCACAGCTGCGATGGAAGCATCACTATCCCCCACCCCTTATCCCCCTGCGACTCCCTCTCTATTAGAAGACGCAGTTGTTAGCTTTGTGGTCGCACTGACAGAAAGCACATGCTGCCGCGAAGTCACATATCGCCCTGGCCGTCAACAGGATTATTTATTAAACCTTATTCATCAGCGTCGCCGGTTTAATACGCCTGGCCGCTGCTACGCAAAACCTCGACGACGAACTGATTCTAAACCGTCTTCACCGACACATTAGAAAGGAACTGACCGCCTTTCACAATAATTGCTGGGAGGAGAAACTGTAGGACATGTCTGTGGCAGCCAAAGAAGGAGGGTCATCTTTTTGGCGCTTCGTCAAACTTATTAAAAATCGTTGCCAAACACCACCTCCTCCACTCAATAATAGCGTGATAATGGCGGAAAGCAAAGAAGACGGGGGACGCTCTTTGCCAACCATCTAACTGCTCATTGCGTATGGTCTCCAACTTGGGCAGCCTTTGAGGATGAAGGTAAGACACCTCAGGACCCCTCAATTATTGTTGTCGGACTTATTAAATTGAGCTCACCTAAAGAAATCACTGATATAATTCTGCACTTTCACGACGGAAAGCATCCAATCATGACGGTATTATTAACGAAATGCTAAAAAAGATGACGTCGGTGGAGATTAACCAACTCGCTTGTTTTGCAACTTCTGCAATGTCGTTGGCTCCTACCCAACTCGATTGTAAATGGCCGCTGTCGTGATGCTTCAGAGCTTCGGTGAACTTCAGCAAATATCACCTTGATAGCCTTCTTTAAGCGGTGGGCAAAAACGTGGAGGCGGTTCCACTACGCAGGCTGGAAGAGTTTGTAAAAACACATAGAGTGCTTCCAGGGTTTCAATTTGAATTCCGAAGAGGTCAGTCGAGGGCGTCGTCTTTCTCGACGTTAAAAAGGCCTTTGACCACGTAGGGCGCTAGGGTCTCCTACGCAAACTACGCACATTAGGTACTCCGTGAGCTCTCTACAGCATACTTGTGTCATTTCTATGCGGACGCACCTTTCGAGTAAGGGAGAAGGCTGCGCTGTTGTCATAAAGGCGACTGACACTGGTGTTTTGAAAGGCTATCTGCTGTTACCCGTACTCTTGGCGTTATACATGCGAGATATCCAACTACCCGCGAACCCTCACTCCCGCGTTGCGCTCTATACCGATGAGGCTACATTTTACCCGTCTTCAAAAAGCCCCTCATTTTTACGGCAGAACCTGCTGCGTTATTTGGAAACATTTGCCAACTGGTGCCTTCGAGTAAACATTTACGGAACCAAGTGCAAATCCTCATCTCAAGAAGATGCATCACGCTACCCACGCCTCTAACCCTCAAAGGTGTTAAGATTCCATGGGGCTCTCAGGCCAAATGCTTAGGCGTCATCATCGATAGGCGACTAACTTGGAGGTAACACGAAGAGTACGTTGCGAGTAAGGTCAAAGCAGCAAGGCACGTACTCTATCTGCTGCTGTGTGCTTAAGCACAACTGCACAATAAACTGCACCTTTATAAGTATACGTGCACCCTATTATGCCCTCTGCATCTGAGGCTTGGACATGAAAACCCGTCGGCGGTTACACCCCTGCAGACGCAGCAAATACAGGCTCCTACAACTAATGTCAAGGCCCCTTATTTCGTGCTAAACGATAAGTTACATAATGACGTGCTTTTGGGGCAACTTAAAGGCTTTTTACGAAATGCAACTTTTTTAATTTCTTTTGAACGTGTTAGTAGGCATTTAAACTAACAGTGGATTAAGAACTTACATACGAACTTTTAAAAAGTTCACGCTTTCGAAACTCCGCGATGCGCCTTAAGCGCACAATTACATTTTTGTTATACCTCCTCTAACACTTATGTAGAAAGTCTATTGTGAGGTGCTCTGTCGATACTGGATACAGTCTAAGCCTAATAATATAAATTATTTGCGGGACCAAGCAATCTGCGCTCGATAATATTACCGGGCATCTGCCCATTTCATTTATTAAAAAAACTCTCGATCCCACTATGATAATTTTGCTGTTACAGTTATTATACTCTTTCTTGAGAAGAGAACACGGAATTGACGCTAGGTCTATACTAAGATGAAGTGCATATGCTAGTTAAAAACGGGTAATCTGGGCCTAGACTCTTATGTTAACCCACCAAAAACTACTTGAGAAAATTTTTTAACTTACATCTTAGAATTTAAAAAAGCACAGCCTGCAAGATAATTTTGATTATAGTTATAATACATTATTATATATATCTTATAAAAAATAAGACTTTAAGTCTAATTATTCAGAAAGCTCAAAGTTAGGGGTACATCTAAGAAGTTTTTTGGCTTCATAACATTTACGAACCTTATGATGGATTTAAAGCTAACACAAAACAAAAATACCTTTAAGGAGGTGGCAAAAAATCTAATACCCTTTTTAAAAGACTTGGATGTTTTAGGAATAATTTTTGACAATTCCGGTACTTAAGCTGTAGTTTTTGGTACTGATACATTTAATAGGGCAATGTAAGATATTGGAATGGACAGATAATAAAAATTAATATAAAGTAATTATTTTCAAAAAATCTATAAGAAACTGTTTCCTTTTGAAAAGAAGTTCTGGAAATAAGGTGGCTCTGATGAGTGGGAGGGGGGAAAGAATCTATATCTCTAGTTATTAAAAAGAAAACTTTGCTGTTTCGGTGCCTAGTAAAGTGAGTTTTTAGGTTATTTATTTATTAGCGGCAGTTCCTGGTGCTCGATGGTGTCAAAGAAACTTCGAATACTCCAGCTCTCAGTCAGGAGTGATCGCAGACTTATTACAAAGTAGCTTTCAATCGAAAAGGTATCATCATTTTCTTGACAAACATACAAAACTAGCGCTAGCGCGCGTCAGGTAGGCGATGATAGCGTGCCCCGTCCCATGGCTTGTAAATAAGTTCACTCCCCAGCGGGCGATTAGTGTGCCTGGCTAGCCTGTCGTAAAGGGCGTTGGCGTTATGTTGGAAGATGGCGTCTTAAGGGGGCCCAGCTGCAGGCCCCGGTGAAGAGTTTCATATTGCACAAACCACAGCGTGTTTGTCAGCACGTGCATTAAGACGTTCTGTTGCACTTGAAGTGCTGACGCTATTGCACTCGAGGCATAGGTCCAAGCAGCAGAGGCGTATGTCATTTTTGGGGATGTAAGACATATACAATTGCTGTTTGTTTCGCAGAGAAAGTTTGCCCTTGTTGCATAGTAAAGGGTAAAGCACCTTAGTTGCTGCCTCGACCTTCGCCACCAGGTAGCCCACGTGGGTGTGCCAGGAAAGTATGTTGCTGATGACCCCCAAGTATTTCGCTTGAGAACACCACGGGATCTTCACGCCATCAAAGGTTAAGGGCGCTAACACAGGGACGCATTTCTTAGGGCTAAAAACGCTTTGCTCTTCCTCGCATTTATACAAACTTTCCAAATTCGGCACTAGTCAGCAAGGGCGTCAAGATAGCGCTGTAAATGCTTGCATAGCAAGACGGGAGACCTCGATGATGAGTAAATGGCCGTATCATCAGCGTAGAGGGTCATTCGTGAAAGTGGATTTAACGGCAATAGCACGTCGGTCCTATAAATTGCAAATAAAAGGTGCGAAAAAAGGGGTACCTGAAGAACATCTGCTGTCAGAGATCGCAGCGGCGACTATGCATTCCCCACGCGCACGCTGAAGACGCGGTCATTTAGATATGACTTCAGCACGTTGTAAAGAGCATGAGGCACGGATAACGAGCGCAGTTTGTGCAGCAGACTTCATGCCAAACATGATCAAGTGCTTTGTTATACATCCAGGAAGACAGCGCCTGTTGCCTTCTTAAAGTTAAAAGCACGAGTGTTTCATATACAGTTAAGCGGAGGAGCTGCTGAGTTGTTGAGTGCCTTTGCCGAAAATCCAAACTGAAGTTTCGGCAAGGCGTTCCCGTGTGTTAACGACCTCTTTTAGGCGGCGCAGTAAAACGACCTCACCCACTTCGCTGACCGCTGACAAGAGACTGATGGGTCGGTACTTGCTAGTTACTGATTCAGGTTTAAGTGTCTTTGGCAACATCACAACGGTCGCCGTCTTCCATAGAACTGAAAAGGCGCTAAGGACCATCGCAGCTTTTACTAGGAGGTGCAGATAATGCATCCTTGTTAATGGCGATTTCTTCAGCATCTCAAAAGTGATGCGATCGGGGCCAGACACTCTTCGTGTGGGCAGCGCTTTGACAATCGCTAGATTGTTATCATTTGCAGCTCAAGTGGTTCGTGGACATCAGGAAGAAGGAAGGTCAGCTAATGAAACGCATCATTGGCTGTTAAGTGAGCTGCTGGCAAGTTTTGGGTAGCAAGGTGATAAGGGAAAACGTAGCTTTGTCTTCAACACTCTCAATCACTATATTTACTTCACAAGGGGCATTAGTGGTGGAAGTACCCAAATTTTGATCTTTTTAACAAGTTTACAATAGGAAGAACGCTGCTGTTGCCTGATTCGGATATATGGTGCAGCTTGTCCTCCTATTTATTGTTCGATAAGCCATTAGCTTCTTTCTTATGCACCTGTGCAGTCGATTAAGCGCACATTTGTCTTCGGCGCTCTGTGGCATGGTCACTCGGATAAGACATCCAACGTTGGCAGATAAGTGCCTATAGTTAGTCAGATAGGCGATCGGGGCGTTACGTTACTTCACGTGTTATCGTGTCAGTAGTGCAAGCCATGTTCAGTGCGCTTTCGAATAAGGCGACAGCATCACCCAGCAGGGTGGATGTAGGTGGCAGTGATGGACACGGCGAGAGAGTGGTTTCTAAAAACTCAGCATATTTGTCCCAGTTGGCAACAAAGTTGGTGATAGTCTTTGGTGCGTCCTTCTCGTCGCCTAAATCGAGAATAACTCTGGAAGGTGGTCGGAGAACAGATCGTGGAGCGCTTTAGTTGCAGTTGTGAGAAGTATACCTTTTAGTACGGCGAAATCCACTACGTCCATTGTATCTGTAATCGCTAAGTGTGTTGGTTGCTGATGGTCTACAGTCTGTGCTTACCAGCATATGCCACAAAGATGTGGCCATTCGAACTATCGGCTCGGCTGTTCCATAAAGGGTGCTTGCAATTGAGATCCCCGCACAAAACAGCAGAGGAGTCACTAGCAAAAATGGCGTCAAATCGGGAGGGCGGTAGTAGCTTCCAAGGGGTTTTGTAGACAACGATCGCAAACACGAGTCCCTGGTCGGCCATAGATAGGAAAATTCCCAGTGCCTCGAGACTTTGTAGAGCTGGCAGAGATATCGAGTGATGTTAAACGCCCCGTTTACCAAGAGAGCCGCGCCCGCCGCGTGCATCGATCCGGTCTTGGCGCACACATCAATTCTTTCACATTGTAACAGCTCCTGCAGCTCATGCTTCTTACTCTGAATACCATTCGCATTCCAGAATAATATTCGAATGCAGCAACGCGTCTTTGGTTTATAAACCGTTGCAAACGTATTCTAGTCCTTTCACAGCTTCAAGCATGCAGGATAAATCCATGGTTAAAATTGCTAACAGCTGCTGTTAAGTTGGCAGTGGTTGTTGCTGTAGCTGATCAGTTTTCGCAGTAGAAGCGTGACCAAGAGTTTTAGAATAAACGGAATAGTGGACGAGCCTTGATGAGGTTTTGTCCTCGAACGGTACGCAAAAAAAATAAGAGACGCCCAGAGAAACGGTATTGTTTGTAGTGAGTACCCGACGTAGTGGTTTTTGCGGTTGGCTGGCTGCCTTCCGCGGATAGTATTTCCAGCCTTGATATTTAGTGGTGTGCACTCACCGCAGTTTGCACACGCAGCAGGAATATCTCGTGCGTCCGTGCATAGGGCTGTTAAGCGGTCCACGCCACATTTAACGCATTGGGGGTGGCATTGCAAAAGCTTGCGGTGCGCTCACAGGTCTGATAACGATGGTACTGGTCAAAATTCCTCCACTCGACTTTGAAGATGAGAAATCGTCTTCATTTCTAACACCTTTTGTTTCTCATTTCTGGGGGCATGTACTAAAACAAGTGGTAAATTACGCCTTACCTTCGCCGTTGGCGATGTCCTATGCCTTTCATGCAACTCAAAGGGGTGTGACGCCCTGAGCGCGCAAACCCCCCTCAACGGTTGAAAGATCGAGTTTACAGTAAATCCCAAGGAGGAAAGATGGGCTTTTCTTCAGATAGTTGATATATAAAGAATCCAGACTCCTGATCTCGTTGATCGCTGCTATAGAGCTGTTATCATTAGCTATCAAAGGAAATATCTTGATTACAAGGCGGATATCTCCCTGTCGTGGGATATTCACGCCGTTGTTTTACAAAAGTTGTATTAGTAAGGGCCAGTTATGTTTTTCGCATAGAGTAACGGGGGAATGTTTCTTTTACGATCCCGCTTCATTCATTCGTTCGTTTTTCTTAGTAGTGCCAGAAGCACTATCCATCTCTACGAGTCTACGCTGTGCTGTAAAGCTTTATGGCTCTTTCCAAGCCTCCCTAGATTTCGCTACTCTCCTTACTTTTATTTAAGCTATTATAAGTTACATTACTACCATTACTATTACTAAAATTTTAACCACTACTTAAATTATTATTAATACTAATAGTGTGGTTGCTCTCGGCTATATGATTAATAGAAACGCTATCATGAGGAGTAATTACTACGACAACAACTACTATTACCACTAAAACCTGCTTTATCGTTGAGCTTCGTTTTTGATTAACACTAAGTTCTTGCTTTCTTCTAATATTTCAAAGGTCTGCGGCTGTTCTAGAGTTCGTAAAGCTGAGTAAACCTTATTATTAGTCAACATGTCAACAGGCTCCTTTCGTCTATTAGAATTTAGTGTTTCCTGAGTAGTTTTTATGTCTCATTCAGTTTACTTTGGTTAATATAACTCTCTTCTGAGTTCTTTGTTGACAGCTAATAAGTTAGCATTTAAGGTTCGAAGCTCTTCTTCAGTAGAGGGACTCATTTTTTAAAAGAGGGAACACGTAGATAAATAATAATAAATAAAGAGAAAAGAGGTTATAAAAAAATTATAATAGGCCTTTAACCAAGTTTGCCAATTGTAAGTAAAAAATAGTCGAGTTGCACAGGCTAAAAAAAAGTCCTTTAGGTCTACTTAGAGGGTTACTTAGAGGGTTACTTAGAGGTTTACTTGGTTTAAATGGGTGTTGCCGGTTGTGAGCTAACTCTATTGCAAAATGTCGAAAGGTTTGAACCTCCTTCGGTGAGAAAAAAGCTAGGGGCTGATAATTATATCAAATGATACTTATCATGTTTTTTTAATCATATAAAAGTTAAAAGTTATAAATATGTTTTATTCAGTTTATCCCCTGTTTTCCAAAGGATTATAGTCTGGTTCAGAGCTTTTTAAATAAAAAGAAGACAACACTTAAGTATTTTTTAGTTATAAGTAACTGAGAAGTAATGCCTTGTAGTAGGGCTAAATTTAACTCTTGCTTTTCAAACTATTTACAAAGACGCGTACGACTACTTAAAATTTTTCGAATATAAGAGAATCGCAGTATCGACGTCTCTAAAACTGTGCTGCTGGCAAGCGCTGCGATAACGTTGGCATTTAGAAAGGTATTTTTCTTTTTCAGGGGTTCTTATTAAGTACTAATTTTTTTTTACTCGAGTTTCTTTTTAGTTTGTTTCCTTAGTCAATACAAGGCTAGGGGGTATAACTTAAAATTTATCTCCCGTTGCCGAGCCTATCTATAAAGTCATTACAACTAAACACTAGTGAGCGCCTAAGTTTCTTATGAAGAAATACTTAAATTTTGTTAACGAATTTTTTAAAAAATCGCGTAATTTGCAATTCCTCACTTTTACATAAGCATATCTTTTTTTCGACCTATAAGTAGCACAGCTAACAAAAAAATTGTAAGAGTTTAATAAGCAAGTTATTAATCAACGCCAGGCCTTTTTTAACAACCTTGGTGACAGTTTGGAGTTTCCTACTTACATGGTGAAAAACGGAGAACAAAAAAGTTGCAAAAAATAGGGCTCTACTAAATTTTTCGAGTTCCATTGATAAGTGAGTGTTATGAATACTTACCAAGAGAACTGTTCGTATTCTTAGTATTTACTGAAAAAATTGTTATAAAGTTTACTTTAATTAAACAAAAGAAAATAACTTAATACTAGAAGCCTATTTAATTATTCTAAATATTTTATGAAAAATGTAAATTATAGAATTTTTGCTTTAAAACTTTCTCATTACAAGTTTATTTTCCCTCCTAAGTTTTTCATACCACTCTATTCTAGAAGTCAATAGAGCAACCGCTCTTTTTGCGTGCAGGCAAGCTTTTACAAACATAAACTGGAGATGCCAGGCGATTCGGTAGGCAAATGGTAACGATAAGCGATAAGATAGTTTTTGTTTATTGAAGCAAATATAAAGTCAGTGGTGTTCAGGAATTAGTTACTAAGTATTTCAATTTCTCAGTGGACAGAGATTTGGGTCTCTCGAGCGGCAACCCTATTGGGTAAAAAATTCAAAAACAGATTTAGCGCGTAACCCACGAAATCAGCTTATAATATTGCATAACAATATTTTAAAGCTCTAATAAAACGTACAGAGTATTTATAATAAACAGCCTCAAGCAACATGAAACAGATATAATGGATTAAACAAGACCCAAAGCGCGATCCCAGACAAGTGAGGCCAAAGTGCCCAAAGAGCGCGAAACGCCGAAGAGAACAGTATAAAAATTTGGCTCCGTTAAGCCGTAGTGCTGTAAAAGAATGCCTGAGTGAGCATCGACATTGGGCCAAGGGTTCCTAGCTTTCCCTAGAAAAGAAGAGAATACTTAAGTCACCGCAAGAAAATCAACTTAAAAAAAAGGTGTATTCTTTGTTTTTTGCACGTTTACTAATGAGCACTGCTGGTAGTAGCTACTCTATTAAGTCGTATCGAAGAAGGTGGACCCTGTCTTTCCAGTATATCCGGGACCACTTCGTAGAGGATGGAGACTAACTTGAAATTAGAGTAGTCGGGCAGGTGCTTTTGCGCAAATTCTCTTTGGCACAAGTAACGAGGATCTGTCCTTCGTAAAACGGCATGTCCATAGCCTCAATTAATAGGGACAATGAAAAACTACAAAAAAAGCTCCTAAACTACAGTATAATATAAACCTATCAATTTTCAAGTTAACAGCAGTAAATATAACCTTTTTAAATTAAAATGGATTTTATAAAAAACTTATTATGAAAGAGTTAAACTGGTAGCCTGAACGAGCAATATTTCAAATACAGTACAGTAGAATAAAACATTCACTTACAAGCAAAACTTACCAGGAATGACATTCTCTGACTCAAGCAGTTTCAACACGATTTCTGAAACTTTTTCTTTAGTAATTGGCGAGTCGCCTAACAGTTTTTTAAACTTTTCCAACTGCAAAAAGTAATAGCGTATTCAGTAAAAAAAAATAAAAAAAATATATTTAAGAAGCACATGTCAAGAAAGAGATTTCTAGATGAGAACATAAGGTCACGTGATGTGAAACAAACGATATTACTATAGCACAACAGTAGGTAGTAAACTCCAGCTATAAGCAGGGTTGTTATACTTTTCATATATAAACGATATAAATTTCAACTGTTTATCAAATAAAATTAGAGACCACAAAAATTAATATTAAAACTAATTAATAAGCTTTTAACAGATTGTTAGAAATTAGAAAATAACACTTTCAATAAAAACTCAGTATATAGTTATAAACTTTTAGAAATTTATAAATATATATAGAAGTTTATTGAATAAAGTAAATAAATCAAGCTAAGAATTAATGAAATACTAAAATAAAACTTTGTAATTCAAAAGATGTGCTTTTTATAAACAAATTGTCTAATAAGTTTCCTTGGAACAAGATGATTATTGGTTAAAAAATTCAATAAAGCGGAGTGTACCCAAAGTAAGACTTGTTGGTTTGCCAATCCGTGGAGGGGGCCAGCCAATCCGTTCAAACCGGCAGCATAAGCCAGGTACGGGTCGGACAGCGCCGATCCGACAAGATGTGTCGTATGGGCGCTCACGTTACCACCCTCGTGGTCAGCGTGGATCACTAAGTACAAACGAAGCATGTCTGTAAAGCCCGGATCGTCAAACCCTTTAGAAAAAAGAAGTGTAAAAGTCTCTTCAAGCTCTGTAGTAGAAGTGTAATCCGGAAACTAAGCCTTAAAAAAACCGTTTAAAAAAGTAGTAAAGAAACTAAATTAAGGTAGTAAGAATGACAAAAACAGGTGCCCAAATATTGTATATAATAACCCAATAGTGAGGCAAAGTTCTGAGCATAGTCTTCACTGTAATCAACTGCTTTAATTTTACCGTCTTTAAAAACATTTCTATATATCATGGCAGCGGCAACGGGAAGTTTCGATATCAAATCCTTCAATAACAGTAACAAAGTAAACAGAGAAAGAGAAAAGTAATAAGTAACTATCGAATCGTCTAGAACGTAACGCCAATATTCACTTTTCTTAAGCCCCTTAGCATATGCTTTCGCAAATTTACTTTCACTGTTCATGGCTGTAACTGCGGCGCTAAGCTGGCTCATAGGATGCAGATCAGCCGGGATATTATTTAATAACTGAACAATATGTGCTGGAAGATCTGCTCGCGAAGCAAATTCCTTCGATAAGGCCTATAAAGTGGTTATAAGTAAATAAGCCACAATTGCTGTAAAACGTTCTATTTTAAAACTCAATACTTCTGCTTGAGAGAACGATGGAATTTCGCCAGTTAGTAACAGCCAAAAGACAGATTCCGGTAATGGTTGAGCGCTTCCTTTGGCTTTAGGAAGTTTATTCAGCAATTCGGGAAGACTGTAGCCTCTATACCTAATTCCCTTTTAATATTATATAACACCAGTTAAAAAAAAAGGATCCTGGAATGGCGAACTATAAACCTCTAATGGGTCAAGGACGGAAGTTTCAGTAACAAGGCATTTAACTCCCCGCATACCACCATATGCCTGTATATTTAAAATAATAAATAAAGTCATACGGGCTAAAGCAAAAGTAAAAAATTACCTGTTCAATTGTTATTTCCCCCAGTGAGACATGTCCAAACTTTGATTTTAATTCTTTCACTTCTTCTTTCTTTACAGGAATGATTTCTTCTAGACGCCCCTTTAGCGCCTCATAACCCTTTCGATATTTAAAACACAAAGTCAAAAAACAAATCCAGTAAGAAAAATAAAAAACACAAAATTAGCGCGTCGTGAAAACTTACCGAATTTGTGGAGAAAAAGTGCAAAGTGTTCGAGTATTTGAATAAGTTTACATTTTTAAATGCTACTCTTACAAGCATTTTTCCTGTAACAAAAAGAAGACAGGTTATAACTTAAAAAACGCTGATAGTAGAAGCGAGGGCGCGAATCTGTATCACCTTATCACTGGGGGCTAACTCTGTAGTTCAGTATGGGCTACACGGTCTCGAAGGCTTTTCTTTTGAGAACGATAAAGTTTCGCCTTTCTGGTGGAAGATTTAAATGCAAAACATTTTGTTAATTCATTGTTAAAGCTGCATACTTCAGTTAATTTTTTTTAAGGTAATAAGTTTGACCAAACAGATGTTTTCGAAACTTCGTTAATTGTTTTATAAGAACATTGTTAAATTGCCATTCTTCAGAAAAATGACCATAAGTTAGTGTACAAGAATTCCAGATTAGCCACTTCTCTAACTCGGGCCTTTCATGACTCAATAAATTTATTAAAGCGAAATTCCATGCAAACAAGAGTTAAAAATCATTTTTGTAAAGGACACTGGACAGCTGTGTTAAATACTGAGACTGTTTATTATCCAGTTAAGTGATTTAAATGTAAATTACTCACTTTAGAACTCATGCCATACGCATACATCCATTTTTTTTTCTTGCCGGCAAAGCTACCAAACGCCAGAGGTATCGCAGCTGCCACTTGAGCAGTCAACCGCGCCGTGCCCTTGTGGCTAAAATTTTATCCAATTTTTTCTTAGCTTCTGCCAATTTAGCTGCCTTCAATAGCGACCCCTGCGAAAGTGTTAATTATAAGTTCTCTTAAAAATCTTGCCCTTATAAAAAACCTGTGTTAAAATTCATTTTTACTATATCACTTTGCAACCATACTTAATAATTTCGATAGTGAAGCTGAAGTTATTTTATTAATTCCTGCTGCTCGAATCGAGTTAACTTCGAATACACGAGCTCTCAAACAGGAAGAGAACAAGTAAAACTATTATTTCAAAATGTACCTTAAATTCGAATTGCACTCACAACTTAGCTTACGAAGGCCACGTGGGCGACGGAATTGAGCGTTGTCCCACGACTCGTAAGTTTTTCCGCTAAAAAGTGATTGGAATCTCCAGCTATCCGTGCCGTCATCATTCTAAAGATACTAGCCAGCAACTCGAGCTGTATTTCGTGGAGAATTGTATCATTGCGCACAAACCACCGGGGTTTGTTGAAGGCGCAGCGGTTTATTTTATTCATGCGAGGACACTATTGCAGATAAGTAGTAGGTCAAGCAGCAGATGTCAGCACACGTCACAACCGGGCCGAATGCTCAGCACATGAAGCCTTCGCTAATGACGCAACGAAACCTTACTTATACTGCATAATAGAGAATTAAGCATCCGGGTCCACTAACTTGACCTTTGCCACCACGACAATTAAATTTGACCTGATTCTCAAGTATTTCACCTAAGGGCACTACGAAACTTTCATGCCTTTGAGCGTCAACGATGTCGGTAGCGCAAGACTTTTCTTGGTTATAAGAAGCCTCTTGCTCTTTGCTGCGTTAATGGAAAGGTCCCACTGACGGCACTAGCTGGCTAGCGTGTCGAGATAAAGATGAATTAGCTGACATGATAACAGGCTACTTTGACTAAGAATAATTTATCGTAATATTGGCGTAAGAGCGCCCAGTGTAAGTAAGCCGTGGCAAAGTTAAGTCGCTCCTATAGAGCGCGAATAGCAGTGGCGATAAAAGAAACTCTTTCCAAGGCCCTTGCTGCGACGTGCCGAGACAGCGGCAGTGAAGCGCTTACTTGCACTTTTAAGTCTCGGGCATCCAGGTACGACTGAGCACATCTAGAAGGTTCGCGTGATTGCCAAAGCATGCTGTCCGCGTAACAGGCCTTCATACCATACCCGCTCAAAAGTTTCCACTAGAATGAGATGAAGAATGTTTTGGAGTGTCCCTTCCGAAAACCGAAGTGAAACTCCGGTAAAATCCCACGAGCGTCCACCACGGCTTTTAAACGATTAATTATCACTGCTTCAGCTACTTAACCAACTGCCGACAAAAGGCTGATGAGGTCGAGAATTGCGAGGCTAACGCCAGGTTGATTATTAATAAAAAAATAGACGAATATGTAAACGGCGTAATTCATTTTAATACTCCATAAACACTCCGTAAACACTCTTTTAATTCTACTACTTCTTTTTGAACTACTAAGAACAAATTTTTTACGAGTGTTATAATAGCTGATTTGCTTGTATTAGGGACTCAAATTGTTTACACAACGCTAATAAAAGAGAATACTTCAAATTAAGGGTTGTTTCATCAACAACGCTACTCTTTTTCGGTCTATAAAGGTTGCGTATTGAACCTCGCACTGTTAAGTTTGATAAACTGCAGAATTAGTGACTTTTTTAATTTTACACCTAAAAAATCTAGATGATAAATTCTGTTCCTAAATCACTAACTACCTTAGCAAACCTTTATAATTTACTGTTACAATTTTAATCGTAATGTTTTTAGTAGTTAGCAAAGTGCCAAAAGGTAGAAATAAGAATAGACCAAAGTCTTAATACCGAAAGGATGGCAACAAAAAAGGAAACTTAACAAAAGTAGATATGTAAATAAACCAGTAAATCTAAAAAAATTCAGAATAAACGAGAACAGAGCTTAACACTCAGTAGAGACGAGGTTCAAATCAGGACTTAACATAGGCAAAGGCAGAACATGCTTAGAAACCCTAAAAAGTTTAATATCCTAGGCAGTACGGGGGCACTATTTAATTTGAATATAACAGTATTAAATGCTGCTTTTATCGACTCAGTCTTAAGTACTGATTTATAGAAGTTGTAAAAATAAGTTATCGGATTTGGGGGTGGGTGGAGGGGCTGGGGGGAAATGGGGTTTAGAAGGACTTTAAATAATGTTGTGTTAATTAAATAAACATGTAACCCTAACATATGTCGCCTTATATTTTACTTTTTGGATTTCTCACCGAAATGGATAATTTCAGCAAAATATCTTGTACTTTTTTATATTCACTTTCGCTTTTTTAGTTTTATTCCCATTCCTCTTTAAGTCGTGTTAGATTATCCGTCAAGTCAGAAAGTGGACGCCCACTTTAAGGGGGCAGGAAATCATTTATTAAAGTACCGAATCCTAACAAATCATTAATAAAGTTAAGTTTAATTCTTTAGATTCCTTAATATCGCCTTTTTCGAAGGGGTTATTATGGCCATTAAACCCAGGGTGTCCTCTGGTGACCATTTTATAATTTACTGCTTTCAAAATATAAATACTCTACGGCCGCCCAGAATTTAGGCATTGTTTATACTTATATATATAGCTACTCCTCACCTTTCTAAAGATTACATTTTAAGAAAACCTTCTTCAAATGCTAATTTTTTTTTTCGGGTCAAGTATAAATTTACAAGACGCACGCGCGTCTTGTGATAAATATAGCCAATTCGGCTATTCTAAAAACCAAATACCCATTTTTAATGTTTATTCAGATTAATGAGTATTTGAATATATAACACGCCTTCTACCTCACTTTTAAGCAAATTAGTAAATCTTTTCTGCTTCTTTCCTACCTCCACATCGCGTAGGCGCTACAGTCAATCTATATTAAACAACTCGTGCCGAGGGCAAAGAGTTAGCCTAAAAGTAAAAAATGAGAATTTTGCTTTAAAAAAAAACCAATTAGTCCTCCCTAAACACATGTGCTATAATGCACTAATCTGCTAAAAACAGGAAGCGCATTAACTTTTGTAGAGAATTTTTTACACTGTCTTTTATTCCTTCTGCGCCATAATTCATAGGTTTATTGTTACTATTAATTCCATAGAGTTAAACATTACGCTTACGCTAACTTTCAGTCGATTGTGCCTTGAATGTTGTATAATGGTCGTAAGCTGCAATGATGGCCAACTTTTTAAGGGGCAACGTTCGTTCATGGTGCCCCGCATCTTATACTTATTAAAGCACCCTTTTCTGGACATCATTTTAGTTGCCTATAATTTTTCTTACCTGTTACATTCACGAGCATTTTTTCCGTTTAAGACAAAATTGGTATCAAAAAATGAAACACTTGTACCAAACTAAAACGGGTACCTCTAGTTAACTTGAGACATTACTCTTAAGTATATACATAATTCACAGTCGTTGTAGATTTCCACCACGCTAAAAGGTGAACGGGGAAAGTAAAGACTCGATACCTCAATAAATGATTTCTTCCCCCTTGAGGCGGGCGCCCGCTTTTTAACGTGGTGAGAAATCTAACAATATATGTATATATATAGTGTTGTTAAATGCCACGTGACTCGGAAGGAAAGGCAAATATTAATATGAATAAATTTGCTTTTTTATAACTTTTATCGATATTCCCTAGTGCTCAGTCCGGTTAGGAAACACCAAATTTTTGAGCTCAATAGGGCGACAGCGTAGTAATAAGGCTCAACCTTTAACAATTCATTCCATTTAAAGTATTACTTCAGGCCTAACACCTTTTATAGATACAATAAAAATTTATATTATACTGCACTGACGACGATGGCGTGTGCTCCCTTGGTTCATAACTAAGCCTCTTTTGCCGATAATCGAATACGAGCTTGGTAAGCCGTTTATAGGTGGCAGCATTGCATAAAATAACAAACAATCACGGTGCCCCCCTCATGACGCGCAGCAACTTGTTTTATACAGTTTAAAGCGGACACTCTATTGCCAACAAGTCCTGTAAGCCCAAGCTGCGGACGAGTATGTCTTATATAGCCGATAAAACAACAAACATTAGTGACGCTTGGTGATCGACGAGAGTTTGCTTTTGGCACAAAGTAAAAGGTACGGAGTTTGTGCTGACCTTCACAACAACATAATTTACGTGCGATTGCTATGACAGCTTTTTATCAAGAAGAGTCCTTAAACATTTTCGCTTGGGAGCACCGCAGTGACAGTACTGTGCGGGCGCTTCTTCATGTAAAAAAGAGCCTTGTTCTTTCAAAACTGATAGTGACTCTCCAACGACGACGCCAGTTCGTGAGCGTGACTACCCGTAAATTGCACTGCAGCTGCTGTTCCTTTTAGGCTAGCGGTTTTGACGAGAAGTAAATGGCTGTAAAATCCGCGTTTAAGGTGATTCGCCTGTGGGATTCTCGAGCTATGGCACATCGTGTACATATAGCGCAAAAAGCAGGAGTAACAGAGGACATCGTTATGGACTCCACTGTATTAGTTTTGGGGGCGCGGGGCATCACTTATACGTTCCTTAAAGAAGCGGCCTTCAAGGTAAGATTTGAGTACGAAAAGATGGGAGGGGATATGTGGCGCGCCATTTGTGAAGCAAGCCCTTGAGCCAGCTAGATCAAACGCTTTACGACATTAGCAAAAAAGGTTGGTGTTAAGCAATGAAAATGAGGCCACGCACCCTGGTAAGCTTGCGAAACCTTTGAGAGGTGCTCAGGTCGTACCTAAGGACGGATCTTCAGCGTGCAATTGGGTACTGCCCTGTTGACACCACTATTTTTGAGTTGGTAGCCTTGCAAGGACTTCTAGCACCGCTGATATTCGCTTTTTAAATGTGACATGTCTCTACCAGTTTACTCTCATATACGGGTCGCTTTTTACGCTACTTATATGATGGTCTATTCGTCGTCAAAGTCATCCTTTTTACTACTTTAACACCTACAGCTTTATTCCGACGCACCATTAACTGTTTAGTTATCAAAAACCCCCGGTTAACGGAGAAAAAAGTAAGACGCTTTTGGTAACTAAGAAATACACTGCGCTGCCGGCGCAGTGGATCTCCAACGGCGTGAAAATACCATTGTACTCTCAGGTGAAATACCTGGGGTAATCATAAATTCTTAGCTGTCGTGGAGTAAGTACTTAATTAAGTGGTAGCAAAGGTCGACTTAGCGAATTAAGCTCTAATCCTTTATATGGAGCGATAGTAACGTACTGCTCTCCTACACGCCGTAGTATGTGCGTAATTATCCACTACATTGCAAACTACAGGTTGAGTCGTTGACTACGGTCTTCTCAAGCAATGTTTACTTTCTTTAAATCAGATAGCTGGACGGGCTTATCGTCTTTTTCCAAGAGAACTCACTTACGACTCGTGGGCGGGCGCATAATACCGTCCGAATAACTCAACTCTTGGTGTAATGGGTAGATGCTAACTTGTGAGTTTAAAACGTGAAAAACACGGATAATCTAAGATTAAAACTCAACTGTACTTGTGGGTGACTAAACCTGTTTAACAAGTAGAGTATTCGAAGTTGTTAAGTAGATCGAGCACAAAAAACGCCATTTAAAACAAATAAATTCGATATAGAAGGTAGTTATAAATTATTATTTAAGGCTTAGCTAGCACAACGATTCTATCCATTGCAAAAGACAAAGCACTGCAAATAGCTACCACCTTAATAAAACGGCGCTGGGTTGTTGTTACCAACTCGCTTAGAATTTATTAAGACTAACAGAAGTACAAGACATTTCTGCCCAATGTGCAAAAATTTGCATTTTTAGCGGGGAAGGTTTTTGGATACGTTTAGGCTTGTAGCTCACACGCGACAATTGTTATGTTTTTTTTTATAAACTGGGAGACCCTCGTTGCTTTCCTTTATTTTTTTGACTTAGGGACATTCTGATAGACAGAGAGGGATAAGAAAGAAGAAAAGAAAAGAGAAGGAACAACAATTACACTTGTGTTTTATTTTTACTAGTTTAGATTTATATTTTACCTTTTGCAAAAATTATTATTGTTCACAACTTTTCACTTGATCACGTGAATAATTATAACAAAAAAATGGTATTACGTCAGTTAAATAAATATTTCGTAATGACGTAATGTTTTTGTAGGGATAAGGGTTTAGTAAATAAATCGAGTACACGTGTTGTATAACATACGCTTTCCTTTGCATGGCATCCCTCACGTAATGATATGCTATATCAATATATCTAATTCTTTTATCAGATGCATCGCCTATAATTATATTCTTAACCGCTTCGTTGTCTGTATAGGTCTTTATATCAATTCCGCAAGCAAGAAGTATTTCTGTTAATATACTTCTAATAGCAAACGTGCTAGATAATGCCTTGCTTATGATTATGGTAAATTATGGTGATACATACAGCTTCACAGGAAGACTTATTGATATTTGTTTTGTTTAAGTTAGAAGACCATGAAGCAGGGCAGCGATTAGCAAGTATGGTATATCCCATGGTAGTCTTATAGTAATATTTGTCTGCCATGAAGCTTCACAGTAGCATTCATTCTACTGACACTATTTTCATGGTAATCTACCAGAGAAAGTTCTTTAGTACAATTAAGTACGTTAACGTCCGAAAACGCGCACTTCATGTGTTCATCACCGTTGCATTGGAGGAAGCGGCTAAGCATAGAAGTGGCATATGAAATATCAGGCTGGTACTATCAGCGATATCCCGTAGTGACCCGGCCGGCTGTAAAAGAGTGCATTAGCACCCGCATCCGAGGGTTACCTAAGCTGTGTTAACTGAAAAGGTAATTTCGAAATGTTTTTCTTATCAATATCCTGTTTCTGTAAAAGTTGGTTAATGTCATGACTTTGATTTAACAAGATGGCGTTGCCCTTGTCATCAATGTTAATTCACAAAATTCTTTAAGTTTTTACACATTCCTTAAAATTATACTCTTTCCTCGTATTATTTATAAAGGAGGTGTGGTCACCAATTATAATACCAGCCTTAATGCCTACAATTGTTTCAGAGTTATTCGTGTGAAATTTGCATTCATATACCTTAATTTGACTGTAACCATACTTTTTACGCCTTGTAGGCAAATTACGATATAAATGCCTTGCTGATTCTTTAAAGCCATAAAGCACAACAATTTTTAATGCACAAATTTTGTCATTCAAGTAATGTTCCGTAAGCAGTCTTTTTTAAAGGTAGGGTAATTTATTTAATTAAATACATTCATTGTGATATGTGACATATACAGGTTTTCGTAATTTTGTATGTAAAAATGCCGTTGCTATATCTGTTATATGGAAAAAGCCTCTGGCAACTAATCTGGCTTCGTATCGATTATCTGATTTATTATGTAACCTCCACGTAGTTTATACTGTTTTTTTCGTTAGGAATATAATCCATAGTAATTATCTAGAAACCAATATGATCTTATAATGAAGGGAGTTCGGTTTTAGCTGCTAATTTATACAAGTCTTTGTCTGCTGATTACACTGCTTTAGAATATGTTAAAGTATTTGAGTTAATAAAGCACCTGATAACCTAGGTTTCTTTAGCGTATTGTCCGCAACACTTTCAGAGGGTCCCTTGCTTGCAGTTTCCGGTTCTTTATACTCACCATAGTGCATGTCTATATCCTTCAGTAGCTGTTCTTCTTCGCAGTCAATTTCTTCCCCATCTTCAGAGCATTTCACATCTGCTAAGATATTTGTATTTAAATAATCATAAAATTTTAATTTTATCTGACCGTTTCTTTTAAGGTTTATTTTGCATTTTAACGAATAACCCCTTTTTTAGGTTAGTTATTTGGTGATCCGAACGCTAAGATTTTACTAGATAATTCAAAAGAGTCCTTTTTTCATCGTACTTGATTGAGTTTGATTCAAACTTAGGATGTTCCTTGAAGTGAACACGTTTCGATTTTGCGTTAGTGCAAACAATTATATATTTGTACCCCTCGTACGAAGTAATACCCGCAGGTTATAGTGTCTATATACATTAACTGACCGGGTTTTCGAAAACTCTGCGTTTCTCTAAACTTGCTAATTTTATTTTTCTTTATTTTACATGTTAAGCATATATCACAAATCTTACTTTTTAAAATAAAGCTTGTTCGGATAAAGTAGTTATGGCTGCTGTAACCGAACCTGTAGTGTTATTTGGAACACTCGTCACTACAGAATTACTAGTCGTTGCCGACATGGAAAAACTTTTATTTGCATTTTAGTGTTAAGAATGTACAGACCATCTCTTTTATTTCCCTGTGCTACAATGTTATTTTGTAACAAAATATTTGCTCTTAGGCCTATTTACTTAGAATGTATCAAAGGAACATTTTTACTCAGTTTCAATCTTTGCTCTCTGCTTGAAGAAGCGCGTTAAGAGCGTATTTATAGTAGAGGTCATTAGGTTGTTGCTATAATATCATTCAAGAGATAGAACATTGTATATAAATTAATCTCTGGTCCGATGAAAAAATGCAATAATTCCTTCATGTGAGGAATTAATTGTGCACTATTCTTTAACTTCATCAGAGAGGTAACTAAGTTGATTAGCGAATTATTGAACTGTTTCAACACGGTGTTTCATGGTGTTACAGACCTCTTGCGCTTTGCTCATGAAGGTAACAAGTGACTTTCTTCCTACTCTCTTGTTCTGTAACTTTAAGTTCTTTAATTTTATTTTCTACATCGTGCTGGAGGCTGTTCATAATTAAATTGCCCAGTGCTGACTTCTTCAGCCTCTTTGAAGAACTTATCTCCGGTCCACCTACTTTTTCTTCATTAAAAAAGAGATCATGGACGCCTTGAGTAAGTAAAGCTAGTTTAACGTCAATAAGTCATAGACGAAGCTGAAAGATATTCTTTAACGGATGTCCTTACCAAGCTTTTTGGGTGCACTTATCAAAGGTATTCTGCAGGTGGGAAAGAAAGTAATAATACAAGACGTAATTAAAGTTAATAAATTAATAATAGTTTAAAATAAAATAAAAAAAATTAAGAAATACTAATAAAAGTTTTTAATAAAAAAAAGTAATAAGCGAAAGCGTAAAAGAGTGTAATAATATAAGACGTAGTTAAAGTGAAATAGATATAGTGGTTCAAATTAAAATTAAAAAAAATAAATGCTAATAAAAGTTTATAATATAAAAAAAGTAATTAATCAATTACATATATAAAAGGTAACAAAGAACGTAGTATTTCGTATGCTCATGAGAATACGTACTTATAACGTAATATAGAAAGGAATAAAGAGAGAAGAAGGAACAACAGCCAAATACGTTTTATTTTACTAGTGTTTTATTTAATTGAGGGTTGCCGTCTGCGGGCCCACACCCTAATTAATGATTAAGGGATGTCATGAGCGTTGTGCTTTTAATTTTTTTTTTGTCGTTGTTGTTGTAGTTAGTGTTTGTAGGGTGGTAGGCGTTGTGCTACTCAGGCGGCTAAAGGATCTAATAAATTGTACAGCTCTTTTAAATTTTTAACTCTATGTTATTTTCCTTGTTATATTATTGAGCATAATACTTTCATGCTGTAAATAATATATTAGTGCTTGAAGTTATCAGGGGCTGCATGTTTATATATAAATATGGCCCATGCATGCTAGGGTATTTTTTCTCTTGTTCTTGTTTTCTGTTAGGTTGTTTGGTGCTCCTAGAGGGCCCATTATTACTTCAAATAAATCTCTACAGTGCTTATAATCCTTCGACTTCATAATTATGTTACGTTAAAGTCTATAATATAATTAATTATATTATATAAACGTATTTCCGGGTATTAAAAATTAACGTTTTGCAAAAATTTGCGCATGAAAGTGACTCACGGCGACTCTTTAAAGTCGAAAGAAATGGTTTTGCATAGAAAGCAGAAGGCACGCCTGCTGGCATACACTTATAGTGCTTTGATTGGGCACTTTTTATATATAAATAAAGAAATACTATAATAAAAATTTTTATCGCTGACTTTTTTCTGGTGCTAATTTTTATTTTTTCCCGACTTCTCACTTGATCACGTGGATTTACTTATTTGCGCCCTGCAGCAACTATTTATGAACTGAGGAATCGTCTACAGATAACAAGTCATTGAACAGCATTATTGCTTTGAGCACCTGTCTTTTGCTACTAATAAGTATCACGTAACGGCATCGAGCTCAACCTAAACAATTTCCGTTAGTTCAGTTATGCGGGTATATATATACACTTAAAGTTATAATCACTTTGCTGCTGCCAATGATGATCGTTTTGGTAATTTGCGTTTGAGCGTACCGCAAATTGGGTGTGCCTACCTATAAATTTTTGCTCGGCGCGTGAAACTACCTTATTTTTTGAGGCGGCCATCCTTTATATATATATATATATATGTAATTAATGGTAGTTGTTGTTTATAATTTTTTATTAATAGCAATACTTGTGAATTTGCACCTTTTTTGGATCCATTGCCCTTCTTTAGGTTATTTTTTGTACAGTAACAATATTGACCTTTAGAAGTGATGTTTTATATGTCTATTTGTTACTTTGAAGGTTAGTTTATGTAAATATTTAATGGACTGGTATACTATACTATTGTACCTATGTTTAACTGTTAAACTTTTAGTAATTTATTAAAGATTTTGAGGACCAATATGAACTGTAGTTGCTTTCTGCTTAGGGCGTTCTTCTGCCTCTTTACTAAATTGATTTTCTAAATAAAGATTTTTTTTACAGTATTGCTTTTTATTTAAGTTTTAACAGCATTTGCAACCCCCCATTTCAATTTAATGGCTCTGTTACTTTTTTTTTGATCTAAATTGTCTGAGGCAGTAGTGCTTAAACCTATTCCCAGCAGCTACTCATACGTTATATAAGTGCGCTTTTAATTTTATGGGCGAATTATTATGTAAGCGAAAACTTTGGAGTTTTGATACTTGTTCTACTTCTAAGTCTCACTTTTGAAAGGCGTAACAGCAGTTTACAAGTAGTCTTTTTACAAAAAAGGGTATCTTGCAGAGTAATAAATGTTCTTTCCTCAGACCGGTAACGAAGTCAAAGATTAAGGTTAACAGCTTGCTTAGATTCAAGAGTGCCGTTTTTAATCTTATAAACAAGAAAAATTTAATTTTTGTTTTCTTTACAATCCAGCTTATGGCGCTGCCAATCTTCTTTCTGACACCGAAAAGAGCAGTATTTCGTTTTTAAGCAAGCAGAGCATGTTTTTGTTCCCTTCTCGTAGCAACCCAAGTTGGCACACAGAATGGGTGGTGTTATAAAGACGCCATCTCTAACAAGCCCTTGAGCTTTCTTAGTATTAAAGAGTTTAGCCTCAGAAATCCATGCCGCCTCCGATCTACCAAGAGTAGTAATTAAAACAGAAACAAAGTAGAAGAGAGGTTGGACACCTGCACTCTGACAATCTGAAGTCTAAACGTTTGAACTCTTCTTTTGTATTCTCAAAAACCTTTGCAACGAAGGCATCTCCTCTAACTTCAGTGGTCAAGCCGCATAGTTGCGCTAACGAAGTTGCCCTGGAGTTGACGGGTAGACCCTTCGAAACAGCCTTGTCGTCGACATACATGTTGACGCCCACTATAGAAGAGTTTGAAGAAGTTTTATTAGAGGTTAAAGGTAAACGATTGTACGGTTAGGATTATGAGCCGCGAGCTTCTTATATTATATACTAGGTGGCGACATTATTGTACTAATCTATCTATCCAGTACTATAATAGAGTTACTAATAAAATAAAAAGGAGACCAATCTTTTTTGACCAAAAATAAATAAGTGATTAAAGGTAAAGGGAGGAAATGGTTCGGATTATAAATATACGATGGTATATACAATAAGAGCCATACCAAATTGGTGAACCGGTGCATTGGGTTTTAAAGCTATAATATCTACTACCTGCATTTCATGGAGCAGGTTCATCATGTTCTCATCTATCTCTCTATGACCTATAAGTGATTATAATTAAAACAAGGCTCAAAAAATTATCAAAAAGTATTACAATTTTCTTTCTTTAATCCTTCCTCAAGTTGTGACCTAAGAATTTCTGATTGTATTACAGAAGAATGTAGACCTTTACAATTTTGAAAATAACTCTTTCAATATAAAGTAAAAATTGTAAAGTAACAATGAGAGTTAAGACGGTGATAATGACTTAAAAATTTAATGTTAGTTTTTATAGTATAAGTAATAGTAATAAAAATTAATAGTTACGTAAGCAAAATATTCAGTTATTATATAAGATGCGATATTACAAAAAAAGTGAACTGCACCTTTAACCTATCGGTAAGACAACTAGTTTCAGTTTCATCACTGTAGCTTAAATAATGTTCCATCAAAGTTAAGTCGGGATCAGCGGGAATTAAAACGTAATAGAAACCTCGGCTCTTAGACATTGCTATAAAAATAAAGGGAAGCTTTTAAGTTAACCAGCGTAGAACTCCGGGACTTCGAGTGTGCTAAGGGTAGAAACTGTGCAACCTCAAGTGTAAAACTGCTTATTCGCTTATACCTTAACCCAAAGGAGTCTAGAGGAAATGGGTTTTCACTAATTACTATAGTTAGTGCGTTCATATTAAGTGGGATTCTTATTTTTTTTTTAAAAAAATTCAAAGGAAAAGATAAAATTTTAAACCTGAAGGTAAGTACAGTTCTTGAGATATACTAACCATATAAAATAATAAGACTTGTACTGTAAAAAAAGGAAGTTCTTTGCTCATTTTTTACTCTCCCTACTGTATAATAATAATACGTTCTTTAGAAAAAAAAAGAATCTGCTATTTAAAATATTTTATTTAAAAACTTTCCCTTTTTTAACTCATAAATAATGTTAGATTTTTCCAACATGCCAATAGGTGAAAGCCTAGCCACCGGAGGCGGTAACAAGTGGCGCTCGAGGAAATGAGTAACAACTTTTTACATGAAAATTTTTACGTGCACACCACTTTGTTATTTTCTCGTTAGGATTATTTGTATAAAAGTACAATTTCTGGTTTAATTGAGTTTTTTTTTACCAGGAAGCTTTGTGGCTCATATAATATATTTTTCCAACTGGTTACCTTTAACCGAAATATTAATATTCTCCTTAGTCGGTGCCGGTATCTTTCCACTACACACCTGTCATTTAACTTATGTAACGCAGCACACATACTCATGAACTTCTCTGTTGATAACCTAATTCCTTATGCATAAGCATCTTTAACAGTTGGCTTTTCCACCACAACTTGCACATGATTCCATTGCCATGTAGGATGTTTCCTCTAAATATCCCGCTTTTAATAGCTCCTCGCACTCCCGCATGATAACCCTGACCTATGTTTTTCCTTAATTTCGTATTAAGACTATACTCGCTAAGAGTTTTCTTAATTTTAACTTTCAACGGTGCCAGTTCCGTAACATTTTTAACTTCGGGGTTCCACCTTGAATTGTATATCCTTTGAGCGAAAATTTTAACATCTTTTATTTTAATTCTTTCGGATCTCAAGCTCATTAGCTCTCGCCCTACATCTTCTAAGCCCATTTGGCAGTTAATCTCTTTACATCATCAAAATTGGCGACCCTAGACCCCTCTGCCTTTTTATCGAAAAAATCTATTGCTTGCTTTGTTCCTCTATACACTGTTTTCCATTAAGGTTTATATCATTTAAGACCCACTATCCGAAACAAAAAACTATTAAAATGGTTTTTTCCGAGTAGTACGTCCAGTCTTGTTCCTAGTGAATGATCCATAATGTTTAACATAACATCTTAAATAAAAACGCCATTTAGTGACAAATTAACCGTAACGACACCTGAGGTAATACAGGTCCCCCTCCAAATAATTTTGATAAATGTTAACTTATAAGGCCATATTTGTGAAGGTAGTTTTTAGAAATAAAACTAAAACTGGGACCAGAATCTAACAAGCTATTGCATTTGACCTCTTCTATTTAACCTTCCACCACTCAAGCTGGAATCTATGCTCTTTCTTTTAAACAACATTTATTGGCGTCTATCATAAACTCTCTTACTATAATTATACCAGTATTACTGTTACCACTATTATTCAGTTTATTATAACTATGATCCTCAAATCGCTTACTACTGCACTGCTTTTATTATAAATTGTGTTACCTCTAATAATTAACGTCTACACAACGTATTTTTTTAAAATTAGGTGTAAATCCTTGCGCCAACGTTGTTGCCACTACTCCTTCTTTTAAATCTTTAGACCTGAATATAAGCTTAACTTGCACTGACTCTTTTAAAGCTTCATTTTTCTTGTTTTGTAAATTTTCAATCTTTTTCCCCTTCTCTGAATAGCCACCCCATTTGTGTTTCAAGAAAAAGTAGTGCTTTAACTCCTTCTTCCGAACAGTTTAACTCTTGAACATCCATGTCAGACGCAAATACACAATTTACAGGTGTAGCAACGAGTTAAATTGTTAATCTCAACCTCCCCTTCGCGTAGTTCTCACGATTTAACTATAGAGCATTATTTTTATTATATAATAAAAGGGAGGGAGGAGTAGAATCTTTTATATAATTACTTCGCATTAAATCCGACAGATAAAACTTCTCGAGTGAATACGTCGTTTTAAGGTTTTATCATACGTTACTCACACGCGTACGTTATAAACATGTTTGTAACTAATATAATTGGCTCTTGCGCGTTAAGTATACGCAATCTTTAAATCAAACTTTTAACAAAGTGCGCTTTAATTCGTGACTCCTCATTAGAGTTCATTTAACTAAAAATACACAGTTAACATAAGGTAAAAAAAGCATAAAAAGAATAAAAATAAGAAATTGAATGAGGGAAAAACCAGTTATCCCTTTATATATTTATTTATTAGCGACAGTTCCTTGGATGTTTTGGGAATACACTGTGCTAAATTTATTAGTATACAACTTCAATTCTATTACGTTGATACATATAAAATGCACTCGCTTCATGTACATAGATAGTCAATATATAAAAAAGTGTTATTTTTGACAATTCCGGTACTTAAGCTGTAGTTTTTGGTACTGATACATTTAATAGGGCAATGTAAGATATTGGAATGGACAGATAATAAAAATTAATATAAAGTAATTATTTTCAAAAAATCTATAAGAAACTGTTTCCTTTTGAAAAGAAGTTCTGGAAATAAGGTGGCTCTGATGAGTGGGAGGGGGGAAAGAATCTATATCTCTAGTTATTAAAAAGAAAACTTTGCTGTTTCGGTGCCTAGTAAAGTGAGTTTTTAGGTTATTTATTTATTAGCGGCAGTTCCTGGTGCTCGATGGTGTCAAAGAAACTTCGAATACTCCAGCTCTCAGTCAGGAGTGATCGCAGACTTATTACAAAGTAGCTTTCAATCGAAAAGGTATCATCATTTTCTTGACAAACATACAAAACTAGCGCTAGCGCGCGTCAGGTAGGCGATGATAGCGTGCCCCGTCCCATGGCTTGTAAATAAGTTCACTCCCCAGCGGGCGATTAGTGTGCCTGGCTAGCCTGTCGTAAAGGGCGTTGGCGTTATGTTGGAAGATGGCGTCTTAAGGGGGCCCAGCTGCAGGCCCCGGTGAAGAGTTTCATATTGCACAAACCACAGCGTGTTTGTCAGCACGTGCATTAAGACGTTCTGTTGCACTTGAAGTGCTGACGCTATTGCACTCGAGGCATAGGTCCAAGCAGCAGAGGCGTATGTCATTTTTGGGGATGTAAGACATATACAATTGCTGTTTGTTTCGCAGAGAAAGTTTGCCCTTGTTGCATAGTAAAGGGTAAAGCACCTTAGTTGCTGCCTCGACCTTCGCCACCAGGTAGCCCACGTGGGTGTGCCAGGAAAGTATGTTGCTGATGACCCCCAAGTATTTCGCTTGAGAACACCACGGGATCTTCACGCCATCAAAGGTTAAGGGCGCTAACACAGGGACGCATTTCTTAGGGCTAAAAACGCTTTGCTCTTCCTCGCATTTATACAAACTTTCCAAATTCGGCACTAGTCAGCAAGGGCGTCAAGATAGCGCTGTAAATGCTTGCATAGCAAGACGGGAGACCTCGATGATGAGTAAATGGCCGTATCATCAGCGTAGAGGGTCATTCGTGAAAGTGGATTTAACGGCAATAGCACGTCGGTCCTATAAATTGCAAATAAAAGGTGCGAAAAAAGGGGTACCTGAAGAACATCTGCTGTCAGAGATCGCAGCGGCGACTATGCATTCCCCACGCGCACGCTGAAGACGCGGTCATTTAGATATGACTTCAGCACGTTGTAAAGAGCATGAGGCACGGATAACGAGCGCAGTTTGTGCAGCAGACTTCATGCCAAACATGATCAAGTGCTTTGTTATACATCCAGGAAGACAGCGCCTGTTGCCTTCTTAAAGTTAAAAGCACGAGTGTTTCATATACAGTTAAGCGGAGGAGCTGCTGAGTTGTTGAGTGCCTTTGCCGAAAATCCAAACTGAAGTTTCGGCAAGGCGTTCCCGTGTGTTAACGACCTCTTTTAGGCGGCGCAGTAAAACGACCTCACCCACTTCGCTGACCGCTGACAAGAGACTGATGGGTCGGTACTTGCTAGTTACTGATTCAGGTTTAAGTGTCTTTGGCAACATCACAACGGTCGCCGTCTTCCATAGAACTGAAAAGGCGCTAAGGACCATCGCAGCTTTTACTAGGAGGTGCAGATAATGCATCCTTGTTAATGGCGATTTCTTCAGCATCTCAAAAGTGATGCCATCAGGGTACCCCTTCATTACTATTAACTTTCTACATATACTTAACCAAACATAACAAAAAATAACAAAGCAATTTTTTTTTTTTTGAAGTTTAACTAATCACTACGTTTTTCTTAAGTTTGTTTTTAATGTTGTTTTACGTAAATTAATTTTATGATTGGTTGGTAAGAAATTATTTTGTTGAAGTTTTTATATAACCCTGCTAGTTATCCAGGTTGCCGGATCCTGAAATACGCCCCTTAGGGAAAACCAATTAAATGTGGGGTGGTCACTTTAATCACCGGACAATATACTTTCACCAAACAAAACTTACGCCCAGGAGACTGTAGACTAAAACTGCGCAATTTTTCACTAATTTGGATGAGTTTACTTTAAAACAAATTGTTAGCCTTTAACGGAAGCCATCAGCACACACATCTATAGATCGATGAGCGACTTATTTTAAAATTAAACAATCGGCAATAATTGAAAAAAAATAATGTAAAACTTTTTAAATTACTTATTCGGAACGCAAAAGGGGTTTAGGACCAAAAAAAGAACTATAAGAGCCATTAAAAAGAATGAATGGATTGCACGTTGCTTAGAAGAGCTCGAGAGTTGCGTAACGCACGGCTGGAACCAGTCGCTCTTAAAAATGGTAAAACTTCCGCAGGTTTAGTCCATTGGCAAGTGAAATCTTCCCGGTAACATTTAAATAAACATTACTGTTATTATTTTGCCTTGCGCTTTTTTTTGATGACTTCGCATTCATTAACTAGACTTGTTTGCGCTAATATCTGAAACTCACATGAGAGTGGTGATGGGTTTTGTACCCAAATTACACGGCTTATTAGAAAGACCGTTGTAATAGGGGGTAAAGGTGTAGACACTTTTTAATAAAGAACATTAGACACTCCTTTTTGGATATTTTGGGCTGCAGAGTATAAAATCAACTGGCATCCGCGGTAAACTTAGAAATGCTGGTCTGTAAACATTTTATCTACATATAAGCATCCGATAAGAATCTGAATGTTAAAGATATATAAGTTGTTGGACGATGCCCATTCAATCATTGTTTGTGGAGAGTTAAACTGTTTTCATCCATCATGGAGCAGCAGAAACGATAATTCTAATTGTAATACTAGAATCCTTAGTAGGAGGGGATGACGTCTTAGTATTTTAGGTTCTTTTAGACCTAAAACATCTACCAACTCGAGGCTCGGTGGGTTACTGAGTTAGCCCTTTTATAAATTATACGTTTACCTGTACATGTTAAAATCCTCTATGAATAGTCATTTGACCAGTGCCCAGTTCTGTCTAGTTTTACTAGATATTTTAGTCTGGTTAAGAAAACTAATTTACTAAGGTTTTATATAGAGCAATATTTTAGAGGAAATTAATAACTATGAGAGAGAGATACGCAAAAAAGAACTAGGTGGGATTATAACCCTCCCTGGGCTATTTTTAGGGTAACTAGTCATAAACTATGGTCATATTCTGGTTGATATGACATCCTTGTTAGAACTGCTAAGAGCACATGAGGTGTAAATAGTCTGTATCTAGTAGGAGCTATATTTAGGTATAATTGGTTATCATTTACGACTTATTTAATTTTTTTAAGGACCTGTCTTTTTGAGTTATTTAGAACGGAAATTCAATTTTTAAAGTTGTAACAATGAGGCCTATTTCGCGGTATTCTCTCGCTTCGTGTATATATGCAACCCACATGTTTTTTATTATTAATCCTACCTAAGTTGCCGTCATCCTCAAAATAACGAATCATTCCAATTTTTTTGGTCCCCTTAAAGATAATAAAATACAGTAGTAGTAATTAGTAGCTTGTACTCTTTTTATTTTTCATAATCTTGTAAAGAATTAAGTTTATGAACTGAGAATCTTTATGACTACTGTGACACAGAACTTTCTTATAAATTGCCATAAAGTAATATCTGTGTTGGAATGGACACTATATATTAAGCTTTTTGCTTATCGTCGAGGATAGTATAAAACTTTAAGTTGCAGATATATATTCTTTTTTTGAGTAGAATAAATATATTACATAGAAATGGCAACATACGGGGTTAAAACTCTGTTTCCTTGCCAAATACTTTTCCAAAGGCCCAAAAACACTTATATTCGCCAAAAAAAAATTTGGTAGATAACTAACGGCAACATGTTTTGAATTGCTCTCATCGAACTATAAGTAAAAATAATTAATTAGTCTAACTAAAATGGAAATTAAATAATTATATGATTGTATATAGTTTTCTGATATACTGTTAAATAAGGTTGATTATGAATAGTTGTTTTCCATTATTTTTATAATTTTCGGGGGTATACGTTTTGTGACGGCATTGTTTAAAGGATAAATAGGTATATAATTATTCTTTAAACGAATAGTTGGTATACAATATTTAGAAGTTGAAGTGCATTGAAATATAGGACCGAGCATTCTCGAACGCATTACGAAGGAGCCAAAGGACAAGGAACACTCCTTGTTCTGCTTAAGAGGTATAGTTGACTCGAACGAAAGCTTGGAAGTTAAAGTTTAAGCTAAAAGCTCACAGTCAAATACAACCCTGAAAGCTGCATAGCCCTACCACTTAGGCCTACCTACACTGCTGAGGGGAAACCTAACTTAGAGTAATGAAGTTAGTCAAGATCGCTGTGAGCTCAGTTCAAAGCCAAGGAAGCCCAAGCCCAGACAAGCTTTAAGATACAAAAAAAAAAATAACGACAAAGGCAAATATGCTGGTACAGGCTCAAGCATTGAGTGGACGTCAAAAACCCTTCCTTATACAAAGTTTTTTTGAAGACAATCTTATTGTGGGCAAAAAAAAGTATAATTTACTATTAAGGTTGTTCGCTAAGGTTGACATCACCCAAAAAACTAGTCAGGAGGCTTTTAATATAGTAGATATTAGTAAAGAGTATTATTGTATTTATTTTTTTACATGTAAGCATACAACAAGGTATTTCAAACATGAATTTAGTACGCCATTACTTATTCAAGAGACAGTATTTCACAATGAGCCCGAGTACCTAGTAAGATAATACCTAAACCAAAAGTCAGGTAATTCAACTATAAAGTTTTCGATGGGTTTATAGCTTGAGAAAGTCCGCAAAATCGAATTCTATGTTTTTTTAGGCCTAAATGGCAGCCCAGGTCAGTACTTACTAGATAAAAATCCCTATAAAACGAAAGCCTGTTCTTTTGGAAAGAACAGGGCAACATCAGTTTAGTAAAGTTCATAAACGCATAGAAGTAGGTTTGCTACAACGCTGAACCTTTGGTTGCTTTACATGATGACGTTTAAGTCCACATGGCTTTGTCAGAGCAAGATGGCAGAGGAGCGTTAGGTACCCTCTTATATATGATTTTCGGCGAGCTTCATTCTTCGAGGGCAGGTCGGTGAGAGCAGTCCCACTTCATATAAATTTAAACTATGTAATAATAGATCACTCAGTGTTAGTAAATGCTTTAATTGTCCTTTATTAAGTTGGGTTGTTTTTCTTGCTTAATTCTAGGATTGCTACTGTAATTTCTAAGCTAATATACTGCTTCGTCGTTTTAACATTTATTGAAGACGACTGATAACACTACTGTAGCTTGAATTTCCTAAAGTAATAGCACCATAAACAGGGATATATTGGTAATATATATCATAAACAAAAACGCAAAGGCCGTCACTGAAAGATGTATAACCCTAAAATTTGGGCCAAGCATTCTTAAAATATAAAAAATAGACCCCTACATAAACAAGAAGAACAGAAATTTCATCTTGGTATGCATTATAGGACAAAAAGGTATTGTAACACTCAAACACTCCTTGCATCGCTTAGTTAAAGTGAACAGCTCGGAAATGAAGTCAGCGTACTTAAATATCAAAATCAGTACTACTGTACTTTAACTGAATTAACTACTCAGAGTAAGCTAGAGCCATTAGTACCAGAGTCGTAGTTTCTCCGCTTAAAGCACGTAGTGGTTTATTACTACTCTCTTGCACCTTTAGAGTCTACTGTTTAAACCGAGCCTGTAATTTTACTTCTAGTACTAATTTCATGCTTAAAGGGAGGGCAAGTCAATAAGTACACAGGGCAGGTAGGACTAGCTCAATTACCAAGTTTCTTATACAACGCTAACATCTACTCTATAACCGATGGAAAGTAAATACCTGGGTTCCGTTAGAGATAAAAATTTCTGACTCATTCGAGGGATAAGGTACTACAAACTTAAGAGCCTTAATCACAGAGTTTACTCAATCATAAACTAATGCAAGCTTTGTTGCATCCAAAAGCCCAATTAAATAAGAAAGCTCTAAGTGAGATACCTTTTATTCGTACTTAACCAAATAGCTTTGAAGGAGTACTAAGCTGCCTTCATTATCTATAGGCTTTGGGGTATACAAGTATTTTATACCCCCAGCTCTCATCTGAGCAATCTCTCTCACAGTAACCCAGCTGATTAACTTAATAAATTAACTTGGCTTAAAGGGTCAAAGCAAGAGGTCCACTTCTAAACAAAAAGAACACCCTGCCGCTTTTGGAATAATAGAAAGTAAGCGTTGAAAAAATGTCATTTGTTGGATAAGACTGCTTTTTCTTACTTTACTGAAGGTGGTAAAATCCAAGCTTGTTCACGCTTCGGGAATAAAGCCTTGCTTTACTTTAGGAGGACAAGTTATTATAGTAACTTTTTAAAGTCTTATCATGAAAGAGCAACTCCTTAGTTAAAGTTGTAATGTTCCTTTTCAGTCAGCAAATAACTGTTAAAAGTATAAATAAGCATTAAAAGGAAGATATGTATAGGCTCTATTATGGCAGAACAAAACTAAGTAAACCCTCTAGGATTGCTGATTCACTCGCCCGCTAAAACACAATAAAGGAATATGTCTTCCCTTTCCAAGTCCAGTTTTTTTTAAGACTGGCAATTATTGAAAAAAATGAGGGTTGGGGTGGATTCTTGCAGGTTGACTCTCAATTGCTTACTTCTAGAGAGTCTTGATAGTACCCTTTCAGCAATGAAACCTACTAGTTTCCGATTGTTAGCTTAAAAGCTGGTGGTCCAGTAATGGGAGATAAGTAATGTAAATAGTTTCATGAAAATTACTTTTAAACTTAAAAATATACCTACAGTAAGCCTATAAACTCGAAAAAACTATTTCCAGGCTGGTAAAAATAAAAATTTAAAATAATTCAATTGTAGTATTTTGGGTTTTCAAGCTTATATATTGTACTTTTCTCCAAAAGGTGTGATTTTAGTGTATTAGTTATAATAAGGAATATTGTTAGGCCTTAAACTTTTGCCAAAACAAAATAGCTTTAACTGTGTTGCTATATCTGTACTCATTTTTTGGATAATAATGTGCATAAAAATAGGTATATTTTACACGAAGTTTTCATATTTCGTCTCCATATTTTAAAACAACACATATAGCTAAATCTTTATCATTATTTTTTTTCTCCCTTAGTATATATTAGTTTCAGCCGTTAATAAATTACTTTGACAATGAAGAGCACTTATAAGTTAATACCTAAATACCTTAATTATAGGAAATTTTTTGGTCAATTATAAAGTAAAGCAAGTTTTTATTAAAACTCTTAAAGGTAAGGATGGGGGTTTACTAATTTTGTGGATTAGTGGCCCTAAAACTTCTGTGGTTTTATATAATACTAAGTCGTTTATACTTTGTAAGCTTATTTCCTTACCAACTTAAAGTGTGTTGCAAACTAAATGGTTCAATTCGTAGCTACGGTTTACAGTAGCATTAGTATTCTTTCTTAATGACCGGCAAAGTAGATCATTTGGGCATGAATTCAACTTCTTCGACGATTCAAAAAAGAGAGAGTAAAGGCTTTAAATCTCCTTTTTTCTCGGTTAAGGTTGTAATTCCAATTTAAAACTGAGTAAATTATTAATTTAATTGGTTTGAGGCCCTTAGGACAAGCTTAAACTTAGTTAAATTATACTTTATATTATTTTTCAAATTTTAAATATTTATTAATCAATATGCTGCATACAGAATGAGACAAATGATTTAGCCCCTAAAAATTTTATGGAACCAGAAACACCGCATATTATAAAAACGTTAATGGTCGTAAATGGTCTAAAAACACTCGTAACGTTGGACAACAAATCATTAGAGTTTTTTCACCCAAATTATTTTTGGAAATCAAGTAAGCGCCTCATGTATAAACTTATAAATTTTTTTAATTAGAAAATTAGAAAAGAAGTATAAAATCAACGTGAAGAATATAGTCAGCGTTACAAGACTTTGCGAAGAGAAAGAAAGTGATGTTAAACCCGAAATTTATAAAGGATCAGGCGCTATACTCGACCGCACTTCGTCCTCCAGTGCCTTTACGCCTCGTATTATTGCTAAAAAACTGTCCTTTTTTACTGACCAACTATTATATATACTAATTTTATTAGGCAAAATTGAGAAGACTTTTTCTATTAAGCGAGAGCATTCGGCACCGAGTATTGAAACATTTTGTAGGGAGAGTGGTAAATACTTAAAATTAATTTTTACTGCCCACACAAGTACCAAAGGGCAACCTAAACAAAATATTGTAAAAACTAACAGTTTGATTCATAAAGTGATATATTCTAAGAAGTCTTGTTTGACTCACATTCCAAAAAATACAAACTATAATTAAATTAGAGAACTCCATAACATCATTGAGTTCCAAACTTGGCGTATAACCAGCTCGCACGTTAATAATAGATTACGATTTATATAATTTTATTTATGGGAGTTGTTCTTAACGTTATAGCTAAGCGGAAGTTTGATAAATCTTTTCTTATTGTGGTATACTTATTTTTTCTAGCTGTGGATCTAGCACCGTCAAAAGATTTAAGGAAGGAGCTGAGGTTCTTGTTTTCAAGTTTTATAAAAATAAACACAATGTTGTACCATGAATGAATAGGGCGCTCTCTTTAGACGATCCTTATAACTTTGAAGAAAGATTCGCTAATAAAAATATGCGGATTATTAGAGGTATTTTTTCGTCAAACTGCTTTTGAAAGAAAAAGTCTTTTACCAACAATCCAGTTAGCACTGCGCACTTAGTAATTACAGGTTGCAATTGTTCATCTTTCAGTGATGGGAGCATATGTATAGTTTAATCAAGTTTCCGGATCTTTTTTCACGGAAGCTTAGGGCCTGAATAGTATACACCGTTAAGTGCAAGAGTTTAGTTAGGCTTTAAAGATGCTGCGTATTCCGTTATAATTTCAATGTTTTCACTGTTTTGTTTAATAAATTTTTTGAGTTAAAAATTAGGCACTCTATTTTTTAAGTTAGCTGAGTGGTTTAGTTTCTATAATTTAAAGTTCTTCACCAGCAGCTCATAATTCAAGCCTTTTAACAGATCTATAAAAAAAATTTATTAGAAACAGCAAAATTTTATTTGTTAAAGTTCTAAGTTTACTAACTAGTTGAGAATAATAAACGTACAGAAGGCGATCATATCCCCTAAATAATAGTATATTAATTTAGCGTCCTCTGATAAAATAGTATTTATGTGTAGAGGAAAGAACTGCTGAGTCTACGGCTTTACCTCAACTTCACTTTCAACCCTATTTTGCCTCTCAATCGAATGATTTCACGGAAGTAAGGTTCAAATTCTGCTGTTGGTAACAAAGAGGCAGCGCTGGAAACTATAAAAGCTATATAATATACTTTTCTTATCTTATACTTAGTGAAGGAAACTTACAACCAAAAAATACAAAAGCTTTAAAAGGCAAAGAAGGGGGCTTGGAATTGATAGGTACTGAGCGTAATACTCTTGATAGCACAATATAATCTTTATATAAATATTAGATGAGCGAAGCAAAAATAAAAGTCCTCTAAATCTTTCAGTTAATAACATTTTCGTTACGAAACCTTTAAAAAAGGTATTCTCTATAATGAATCAAGAATCGGGCCTTTAAGGTTCTTAGTGGGAGCCAAGGAGGGCGGAATTAGCAGTTTTTTGATTACTTTATATACAATAAGTCAAGGAAACTACGAACAGCAGGCAGGGGGATCTTCTTCTATACCAAAATAATAAAAAAGAATGCAAGGGAGTACACACAGACAAATTTAAAAATTGTCTTTGGCTGTAAAAAAAGATATATGCAATAATAAAATTCCATAATATAAACCCAGCTACTTTTTGTAGTTATAATTTTAATAATTAATACGTACTTTCAATTGTTTGTATAGCAAAAATGATAAAAAGGGAAGATGAGAACTACTCGGTACATTTAACTTATCTCTTTGGTGGGTTAAGACTATGTAATTCTTTTATTGTTATTTGGCATCCAGTTATCAACATGGATCCTTATTTGTCTTTAAAGAAAAACATTATAATATAGATTGCATTATGAGTAGAGCGGTATATCAAGCTGACTTTTCTCATAAATTCTTTCAAAAAGTTAAAATCTGTGGTTCCTCCAAGGAAGCATTCCTTCTCGTTTTTAGTTTCTGAGGCCGCGTCCCTCGAAGGTCCATTATTACTGACCGCTTACTAGATGGCTAATAAAATTATATAGGGTCTTATGGACTTGTGCTGAAATTCCATCTGTTCATCGCTGAATCTGTATCCGATTGCCGAGCAACAGTGAATGCGCTAAATACTCTTGTTTCGTGTGGTTTCTTAAATAGCTCTTCAATATGATGCGTGAACTCTTACTAGCAGCAGCACAACCCCAAAGCTTAAGGAACAGGCTGACTAAACCCTCTTGTTTCCTTAGAGGCGGTCAAGCAAAAGCGGCCCAGATCGTTATTGGTGATTGTTAACCCCTATGGCGGAAAGAAAGCGGCGTTGCGCATATGGAGAAAACATGTGGCACCCATTTTTTCATTGGCTCGCATTTTCTTTGAAGTTTGTGGTAAAAACATACTCACTTACAACTGTTTGCTTGTGCTATTCTCTAGTCATCCAGTGACCGAGTACAGTGGGCATGCTAAGGATATTGTTTATAAGTCTAATTTAAAGAATTATGACGGTGCGACTTGTCCCTTCCATCCCCCTTGTATCCTCGCCGCTCATTGTTTTATATGGTTATAGGCCTCGTGTGCATCGGAGGCGACGGAACGTTTAACGAGGTTTGTTAATATTTTTATTAGATTGTATGCACAAATGAAAGCTAAGAACAGTTCTATAGGTTTAAGTTTGTGGTGGCGAAGTAGCGTAGTAGTTTGGGAAGTCTGTCGGAATTACTGACTACTTAATAAATATTTGACAGGTTTTGGATGCGGTTATTTCTGTAGATTCCGACATCTGCCTCAGCCCGCTCCCAGGGGGCTCAACCAATTGTCTTGGTTCCTCATTCGTTTGTTTGTTTAGCTTTACCCTCTGCGTCCAACACAGATTTTTTAAGCCTATACTACATGCGGAGTGGCCACGCCTGTGACGTCCGCCCTTCACATCGTTCTTGGAAACCACCGACCACTCGACTGCGCGCAAGTCTTTAATCAGGGAGCACTTGTAATGGAATTTCACGTCGACTTCTTTCACCTTTAACTTATTTAGTGCATGTATTAACGAGGTAAAACACGTGGTGACAATGATGAGCTACGGTTTTCTAGGCGACGTAATGAGGACTTCAGGTAACTATAGTCCTCCTTTGACCATCATCATCGTTAACAGTTAACGAGCAGAGAAATACAGATGGATGGGGCCCAGCCGATACGACTATGCGGGTGTGCAGACTTTTTGTCCCTCGCAAGGCTGCTGAGTGTATTTGTATTTCAGGCTTTCAGAGGGTGATGACCCCCGAGTTTTACTATGGAAGAATTAGTTTCAAGAGAGCGGTGCCCTTGAACGACTCGGAGACAGACAGAGAGGGATGGACACATGTGGAAGGCGAACACCTCTGCGTAAATATCGCCGTCTGTCGTTGTCAGGTCTGCTTGTGCGCGAGGAGGGCCGTTTGGTCCGTCAGTATCCTTAAACTTCCCCCTCACTAGTGTGCCAAGTGCCCGGGCGGTATGGCTCCCCAAAATAAGCTCGATGACGGCATTGCAGATCTAATTTTGGTGGGGAAGTGCTCTCGGACGGCTTATATTCATCACTTGCTAAGTATATTAACTGTGCAGTTGTTACCAACTTTTTTTCATTTCGATAATAAGCAACATAACGAACGTTATAACAACCACCTTAAGTTTTAATTTTCTTTTGATACTTGGTTTGCAGAGCTTTCCGACATAAACGAAGACCATTTTAATTTTAAATTTGTTAAACACGAGAGGATTACTGAATTGAAATATAATGCTCTTGGCGATACTTCAAGGTTGAGCACTCACCAATTTGAGAGTAATTTACGTATACATACAAGAGTTCTATGCTTTTAGTTGTTGGAACATTGATGGGGAACTCCTTTTTACGTCGAACCTTCATTTGATCATGAAAAAGAAGTTAATTGAAATTTTTGCCCCTCCTTACATTCAGTAAACAAATAAATAATAGCGCAAGGTTATACATCAACTCAAATAAGGTCATCCATCGTTATATTTTTCTAGCAAATCCATATATATTTTTAATACCTTAGCAACGGAACACCACCTAAGTAAAAAGTATACCATTGTTTTAATAAAAAAAAGAATTTAATTTTTAGTGTCCCCATAGAAGCAAGCGTATGCTAATAAAAAAAGCAAACTTTAAATTTGTACTAGCGTTACCCAATCGCAATAATATATGATGTGTGCTAACCCACTACATTAGGTTTCTATCCCGTAATACTTTAGTATATTGAAGTAAGCTTGCACTTTTTTGTAGCTTTCTCGCTTAATTTTCACTAAAGTTTAAAGCTGCGAGGTAAAGACGGTTCTAACCTCTTGCGTTAAGAGGTAAATTTTCAAAGCTGTAAACGCCCACAGGGGATATATTTTTAACTTTTTTACTGCAAGTGTTACAGATTATTCCAATTCATGGCAAAAGGCAAGGGTTAGCGTGCTGATTTGCTAGTTCCTAGTTTAGGTTTCACTTTCGGACGGATTATAAGTTAAGAACAATTTGCTAAGTTTACGCTTAATACAGCCATCGATATTGCTTGCAAAGCTCACTTAAGTGAGGTAGCTTAACTAAATAATAAATAATTAAGAGTATAGCGAAATAGTATAAAAGATGACATTACAATACACATTTTCTTCTTTCTAGTTGAGTGCGTCCATCAATGAAATTCATTGTAATGCCCAAATTATCTTTGTTTTGTCAAAAAACTCCTTTTTTATTAACTCCCTAAGATGTTGTATAAAGTGAATTTAAAATATGTTAAATTAAGCAAAATCTCAATAATAACAAATTATGGAAAGTAGAGTATAATGCGCTTTTTTGAAGCAGTTTAAGTGGATAAAATGGCTGCATATTATGACAACTACAAATTTGACACTACAGTTTATAAGGCAGTTTCTTCGTGTATCACAAATTTATGGAGTACATACTATAACTGCTTGATTAGCAAACGAACCAGAAAGAGTTAATAATATATCAAAATCGAATACCGTTAGAAAAACTAGTCTCCTACGGCCCTATCGACTGTAGCTCTGACTTTGAAAGTATATATCCTAACGCTTGCGCGCAGTGTACTGGCATTACCTGTAAAAGTTATCTCTTTAAAGGTGAGCAAGTAGAGCCTGTCGAACCTAAATGAAAGTTTTATTTATATCGCTAGGTTCTATGCCTACGATGACTTCCCATACAAGTAGCGAATTCGAAAGCAAAGGTCACGTCGAGGCATCGATTGAGTAATAATAAATAACAGTATTCCCCGTTTATGGGTCATTAATGGACTTTAGAGCCCAACTAGTTGGACACTAGTATCGAGAAGTACTTAACATAACAGTGCACTTTGATAAGATAGAGCCCTCAAGTGAGCTAATGGGTGTTTTCTAGAAATCTAAATTTAAAATATATTTTTGCACCGACCAGCATCAATAATTCTGATGTATTCTCTTAAGTATGACTATGAAAAACTTGACAACAAAAGGCCAAAAAAGTGAAAAATTGTCGAAAGAAGCATCTCTGAAGAATAGTGCGTACAAATTTTATGAATCAAAGCGTTTTAATATACTATTCACCACCCTTCTTAAACGACGCAAGTAAATGCATATTAAACGTACCACACGGGTTTTCTTTGATACTGGAACAGTCTTTCATACCAAGTGTGGCCGGTTTAACACAGCAAACTTATTGGTTACTGATCTGCAAAACTAAATCGTTGAAGTTTATTATAAAAAAAACTTTTGACCAAAGACAGATACACATATAGCTCCACTACTTCTACCATTTGCAGAAGAATGGTAGCAAAAGCGGTTTTAACAATACCACAGAATTAAAATAGAATCTTAAAGTTTAGATTAAATTTTATTAGTAACACTGTGTCGCACAACAGTTAATACGCCTTATGAAACATGTAATACAGCAAATTTATCTAGAAGAATAAAGTAAAAGGAAAATTTTTGAATATCAAAAGGTTTTAACACAGAGTTCGGCTCATGGTCTTTCGTAAGGTGGATAGCAAAAAGGACACTTTAGCTATTTTACAAATTTACTCTGATTAAAATCTGTCGGAGGAAGAGAGGAGGAACAATCGACTTATTGAACCGTAGAAGAAGGGTATTATTACCTTTCAAAAAGAACATGTACCACGTGGTTTGAGCACGGAATCGATCAGAGTTAACCAACAAAATCCGTGCGTTAATTTATGCAAAAACTCTAAAAGTAAAACCAACGCCTAAAATAGCTTACAATAGAACTGTTGCAACTTTTATTAAGGGTGCCCTTTACTGTTTAACAGTTTGGAGTAGGAAATATATTATTAATCTTAACACATGCATTTAAATCTTTTTTATAATACTCTATATAGGTTAACAAATTTATTTTATTTTGTGAAAATGAAAGCAGTCATAGAACGTCCTAATAAATTTGATATAGAGATCATTATTTACTTCCAATTAGTGTTTTTTATAGTTACTTAAATTTTAATTTAGACAAATATTTCTAAGTAATCCTAATTTACTTTAACTTTTTAAGTACACCTTGTTTTTAAAGTCAAATAGGGGCTTGCCTTTTAGTATTAAAGAGGATGACCTCTTAAAAGTAGCACTGGTTAGAAATTAATGGTTCAAGGTCTATATTTAAAGCATAATTGTAATATTTTTCTTATTATTTTGAAAAAAATAATGTTTAAGTATGATTAATTGCTAAATTTTTTTTGAATATTATATAACTGTAAATAATTTTATAATATTTCAGGCCATAATGTTTCTATATTCAGTAGAACTCTCATCTGCGTAGTTTTCCTAGTTGGCTGTAGTGTCTATATAAAAAATTGTTAATAGGAAAAAGTTGCAGAATTTTTTAGTTATGTCACTACCACTCCAGAAGACATGGATTTATAAGGTGTCTCGCCAAAAAGAAAAGTTAATTTTAACACTATTGCTCTGTATGTTCATACAATAATATTAATCAACTTTATTATATGCATTAATGAGACTTTCCAAACATTATTTATTTGTAGTTTTATCCTAATGCATATTTGGTCAACAAAAGTTGGATACTTCAAGCTCCCTACCACCTCCCCCGTTGGTGGAGTTCGGACCCAATAGTTTTTGCTTTTTACAATTTTATAAAACGGCTATAATAGCTCATCTCTTTCAGGGGCGTACACTGGAAGACTAGTTTTTAAACCAAGATCATTAAACCCTTAGGAAAATAAGGATGCAATGGATTCAAATCTACAAGTTAAATAATTATAGAAGCTATTACTCGTTTATTCACCTCCCCGCTAAAGAGTATACCCGCCAAGACAGAAGCTTGAAAGTTGTCCGCCTCGATTGTAGGGACTTTCTGGCCAACTTTAAACTGGTTTGAAAAATATTAATAACTATTGTAGTGCTGTATAAATCTTTGTATCGGATAAACTTTGTAATGTTTGACGTGTTTACCCTAACTTGTGGTATAAATTAAACCTTGATGATTAATAAAGATATAAAACGAGATGCTTTATTGGAGACGGGACAGCTCCTCTCACGTTACCTTGAGGACCAAACATGGAGGCTGTTTCTGACCCTTGATAGGGGTTATACACATTTTTACAAAATAATCTTATTTAATTCGAATCCGCACATGCCTTTATTTGATATCGGAGTTTACAACTCACTCTAAATGCATATGTAGGAATGTAACGAGAGCAAGAATGCATATTAAGTCTGCGAAGCTAAGATACAATCTAAAGCGAATAAAGTATAGGGCTCCTCATGGGCTTTTTAAGCATGCTAGTAAATAGCACTATTTATATAGTACCAATACCATACATACACACATACGTTTATACATGCATATATAATACAAGTACTATATCACCAGCGAGGAGAGAATGAAATCATCCTCAATAGCGACCCATGGACTGCTAGTGCTATTAAAATCACTCATTGCACAAGCCTTTTCGAGCAAACACTCTCAGACGGACTTATCACAGCTAGTAGCCCGAAGTACTCACGCAACTTATCATTTCCCCCAAGATTTCATATGATCTGTTTGACTGCCTATAAGAATAGACAACTGCCACAGGCACACTAGTATGCATTCAGCAAAACGGTAAAGTTAGTCAAATAGGTTAATCATGATTGATAAGCCCCATTTACTCGAAGTTACGAAGCTTGCGGCAATTAAGCTTGACATCAGTATAGGTTTTCAGCTATAGTGAATATTTCACCTGCTTCAAGAACCTATCCGCTGCGCCGTTTTCACCAATTTTAAGAGCAGCTCTTTCCAGCCACGACAAACCTACGGCTCTCCAAAGGTTACGTGCCAGCTTCAGCGTTTCTTCGATTGAGTAGGACAACTTACATTAAATGGAGTGCCAGTCTATAGGAAATCGCTTTAGTTTGCTGTATGTTTTCAACTAAAGTCACGAAAGCCATCGATTCTAGAGGATTACTAAACCACCGCTAGACGTTATGGGATTTACACCAACCCGTTAGCCCATCTTTGGATGGCACCCTAAAGTCTATCAGGTTGTTCCAATTACCGGGAAACAAAAAGGAGTAATAAGCGCAGCAGACGCCTAAAGAAAGGGCCCAATCTTGTTCGGATGCTTTTCGACCTGAGTCTAGGGACAAAAAGCAATCCTTGAGCCCAGGAAGAATGAAACACAACACGCATGTCTTAAGGTATGAGAAACAGTCAACTGTCAAAATAATCGACATAGTCTCCCCATCAAGGAGTCAACCTGCATAGCTGAGGTATAATGTTTCTAACTTTAAATCAAGTCCTTTGAAATAGCTTAGGTCGCTGTAATCAAGGCGCGATGTTTGGCTGCTATACAAGCTCGTGCACCAAAAAAGAAGGCTAAGCGCATGAAGAAAGTGAGCAGCAAGAGAGGGTTAACGAGCTCTTCTCTTTTATACGCTGTTTTGAAAAGCTTGACCATGCGATAAAATTCTCCGTTTTATTTAATTAGTAATTTTACCCAGTTATTTTAATTATTCAAAGGGGTTATTTATTTGATTTTTTGATTTCTTCGTTACCTTGCAGCTACTTTAATTAGTATGTAACGATACCCTAATGTGCAAAAGAATATTTATGACAAGTAAACTTTTAGGCATTTTTATTTAGTTTTATTTGTTAAGCACACTATTTCTTCAACAAGGGTAAAGATTTTTCCTCTAAACCTTGATTATGCTAATTTCCTGTGAATGACTCGTGAATAGGGTACATTCCTCAAAGAAGAAAGGGGTGAAGTTATAGCCCTATGTGTCGAGGGTATTATAGCCTTGCTATAGTTGCCTACTAATGAGGATACGGACCATTTATGTTATTTTCTGCGTTAAATTAGTTCCAGTAGCCAGTAAGCTTGATTATTTATTCTGTCATTAATCAGACTTGTTAAATTAGGCTTAGCCAGGGATACACAATACACCACGCTTCCGTTCATGCAGTTCGCTTAAAGTTTGTTGTAGATATCAAGCCAACTTTATATATGATAATCTTATTTATAACAAAGATTTTTGCTTTAGGACAATAACGTTAATTAAAATAAGGCTGGTACTTTAGCTTACGGAGTTTATAATATTGTGATTTCGTTTCGTTTGGTTTATTAACTTAAAAATACTACATCACCTTAAACCACTTAGAGTTAAACGTTATTCTTTATTTTGTCCGAGCAAAGTTAGTTTAGTTTAGTGAATAAGTCACTCAATCGTTTTCTGAGTACCTTATTAGGAAAAAAACCCTTCTAAAAAAAGATAAATAGTACGTATCCTCATTAACTGTTAATTCAAACATTGTCTCTTTGTTAGACTTGTTAAACATTCAGGAATAGCAGCTAATAAGGTTATTAATGAATAAGGTTAATTACAAATGTTTGACTTTTGTTCCCTTTAGTTTTACTTCTAACAGCCATGTTCTTGGTCGATACACAAGGACAATTACTCGTAAGATGTAAAACTCGATGCTAGAGCGGCCCCATTAAAATAGTTGTTTTGTTACTAGTAGAAGGACCTTGTTAAAAGATAGGGTACTCGTATATGATATTACTCGTTGATTTATACAGCGAGCTTCATTCAATCCAATTACTAAATTATACCAAAACCACCGTTAGAGCTTGTCTAACAGAACCCTTAAAAACTGATAGGATCCCATTTTTAATTTTGTTAGTCAATGAGACAAACTACTTGAATTTAGATTAACCCGTATCAAAGATTCGGTAAAGGTAACATTTTTTATTTACGTCAATCATTTTTCAGATCTGGTTACATTAGGTACAAGGACGTTCCTTTACATTAAAAGTTTTTTTTTACTTTAGTAATAATTTGCTATTTCAAAGAGAGATATTTTTACAAAGATAGAGAGTCAGCTTCAGTTTTTAGGTTTATGGCCTTTTGAGCGTGCAGTATCATCGATTTACGGTACAAGTTACCTTATATGGTTTGTCTATTGCACAATGAGTTAAATGAAAAATACACTTGTTAACTTAGAGTCCAAATAAACTAATAAAGCAATCATAAGACAAAACAAGGCGATGACTTTTATCAAGCAAAAGCAATAAGGGAGGAAAATGAAAAGATGCCCCTTTAATAAACGGTGCCTTGAAATCCCTAATATGAAAGCTCCGAGTAAAACTCCTAGCCCGCAGCCAGGTTAAATGAGGATGGTAGCTAATCCAGCACCAACTATGTTACAAGCAGTTAAAGGTATTCTGCGGATACATTTTACTCTCTATAGACTAATTAGTTCGTTCGACTAAAGTAGAACAAAATAAGGTTCCACTCTGGCAGAACAAGCTAGTAGCTGCCCTAGCCTGGGGGATTAATATTTGGAAATTTTGTAATATCTTTGTATTGTCTTATATTCTTTTGTGCTAAGGGTTTATAAACCAACGTGAAAGAACCTTACTTCTAAACTACCTTTGAATCGATCAAGAAGAAACTAGTAACCTTAAACTAGGAAGTAATCTTGGTTTTATCACTTTACCATAGTTAAACCCGAATCTCTGCTACTTCTTCAGGAATCTTATCGGGTTTTTGTGTAGTACTCTCGTGTTTCTTTACAAGCATTAACGATTGGTCGATAGATCTGGACAGCGATCTTGTATAAAGTTAACTGAGGTCCTTTAGCTTTATCTTTGTCTTTCTACATTAATAGTTACCTCCAAAGATTATTTGCATTGAGTGTCCGAACAAGAGCGGGTCTATATGTAATACGCGTCATTTGACGCTCTTATTTCGGGCAGCTTCCGTAGTAGAAATATCGATGTTTGACAAGCGAGTGCCATCCGGAGGGGGGTTACAATTTGATGTAAGAGTACCTGTCTTGGGTTATTTGTCCTCTATGATTCGAAGGCGTCTTTGATGTTGTAATACGAAACTAAAACTAAAACTAATGACAATTTTACACGTGACGCCACGTGAAGTAACACGAAGGGTTCACTACCTTTCAACTTAATGATATAAATTCTTAGAGTCATGATTATGATAAATTCTTGGGTTCAGCACTATTCTGAGGGTTAACCTTGCACTTAGGAGAGTAGCAGACGTCTAAAACATGACTCGATAGCCCTCGTGTTGAAAAAACATGCTCTTAAATATGGTAAAAAGATGCGTGACTTTCAGTGAACCTTACTTGGCGCCTACTTAGCGGGTAGACTTTATCGAGCAATTTGTCTTGGCTCTAACTGTTAGCTTTATCTTGTAGCTTTCCGTTTTAGAATGTACGCTCTTTGCGCAAGCAAGGATTCAGGTACCGTCCCTGGGGTGCATCGTAAAAGCGCACGAAAACGATCGGGTCTATATAGAAAATTCGCCCCTCGCTTTGGTGTTGTTCCTAGCGGGCATCGGTTGGCCTACGGTCCGAAAGGTGGCCATTTTAAGTTGTAACATCGTGCGAAAGAAGCCATGACAATTTGCGGTCATGTCACCCTCTACTTTCCAAAGGAGGCAAGTTGGGTGCTACTGTAAAATACAAACCATCAACTTTAACATCATTTTGACATGATTGGCTAATTAACCATGAAACTTGACGGAACGTGATTATGGTACCTTCCTGTAGATCGCTCTGGGCTGAGGGTTGTACATTACTTAGGAGAGATCTAGAGTTGCATGACGCCAGCTGGAAACAACTGCTCTTAATAACGGTAAAAAACACCCGGTAGGCTCAGTGCACTGGCAGGTGAAAACTTCCCTGTAACACTCGAACGAACATCATTGTTATTATTTTGCCTTCGGATTCATTAACTAGACTTGTTTGAAACGACGTTGGTTATATTGATTTGAAACCTATAGGCTAATTAGCCTTGCGGAAGTAAAATCTTCGTTTTGAATACTACGCATTGCCTTCGGAACCCATTATTTTTTAGGCGTGGCGGATGAAGAGCGGTCGTAATCAACTTAAACACTATTAAATCATGTTGATGAAAGTCGCTAAGTTATACAGGAAACTTTTCTCTAATAGCAATTAGGTGCGGCCGAAAGCGTTTACAGAAAGCACTGCATGAGGAGTGGTGTTTACCTTGGACTATCGCTTCGCTTCTGGACCACTGGTGGTAATTTGGATTCTTTCTATCTAAACTGTCTTTGGTGAGTAACAGTACTGTAAGTAATAGTGTCGTTACTATGTAGTTCTAGGGATTAGTACTTTACACTATGCGAGCAGCCCTCAGAATTTTGTTTGTAGGGAAGTTGTACACGTAACCACAAAACCAGAAAATTGGGAGTTGGCACCGGCGGCAATTGAACTTGCGACCTTGGGGTTGCGCGACAACGCTCTAATCACTGAGTTAAGGTGATAACTTACATCTTCAGTTAATATATTACGTTTACAACTTTTGTTAAAATATTTTGTTTCTATTGTGATGCTGCTACTTAAAAAACAAGGTGAGCGGTTTTAGCTATTTTTAGGATTGGCCTTAAAATACTAGTGCCAAATAACGAAAATAAACAAGCATAATAGCGCGCCTAAAAAGAATAGAGGACGCCATAGGTCTTCTTGCCCTCTCCCCTATCCTTTTTTGCCACCTAAGACACAAGTATAGCACTTTTCTGCAGAAGAAGAGGGCCTGTTTTTCTTTGTAACTCTCCTTCATTGCTTTGCCCACGCCTTTATATATCAGACAATAAGACCTAGGCTTGAAAGAAAAGGCGGAATTCAAAAATTAACATAAAGAAAAGCAGATGTAAATTCATCTCCAAAGGAAATTTTTGTGGCTACATGGTAAGGGACCTTCCCTGGTGTTCCGGTGCAAAATATCTTGGAGTGATTATATTAACAAACTGATATAAACGAATATAGATTACATACTAAGCAAAGAGAAAAGGTTGACTGCCGCACTATATTTGCCTTACCCTGATGAGTAAATTTATAATAAAAACAATAATTTCGTCTTATATTGACCTACACATTTCTTACATGGTTACTACTCTTTTAAATACATCGGGTGGGTACAAAATTACAAAAATGAGCTGTTGCACACGTTAACTATTGCCTTCGGGGTTTATAACATGTTTAACTTCATCGAACCATAAAAGTGTACGTTAATTCATTGTCCATAAATACTTTAAAAGGGAGGTTAACCATTCTAACCCCTTTCTAAGATTAGGTAACAAGAACTTTTTTCCTTAGATCTCCCATTACGCAAAATAGTGGCCGCTCCTTTCAAGGGAGCGAGAAATCTCTCGTTTAAGGTGAGTTATGTATGTTCCTTTTCGTTCTAACGATCGACAGGAGTAGAAAGTGATTAAAAAGTATATTAAAGTTCTTCTACAGCAGATCAAGCTGACTTGGGTTTACTACTAACTCAGATGAAAAGACAGGAACACTGTTGTGCAAACGAAGGTACTGACAGAGGCGGAGGGTTAAAAAATAAATCTGAGTCCTTACACCCATTGCACTTTACACAACTTTTTAGCCCTCAATAGTTTTGACCCCTTGACTTAAAGAAGTAACGGCATCGCCAAGACCAGAAATTGCGAGCTGCGCGACTAGAATTGAAGCAACAACTTTGACTTGCTTTTAAACCGCTGAGTTGTGTAGGCAACCTTCAGCCGGTGTTGTTGGGTTTACGTATGAAACCTGTTAGTATTATAGCGATTTAGAAACCAGTCTGATTGGGTAACTAAGAAAGCAGCAGTGAAAAAGATTTTATATACTGGTTGCGCGTAGAATTAAGAAGGTAAATAAATAATAATAATAAACAAGGGTATTTATCTTTTTTCTTTTGATCTGTTTCTTTTTTTAACAGAAAGTGTTTTTCGCTAGTTTTTCTCTCCCTTCCTATATATATAGGCAATAAAACTTCTGGAGGTTACTAATACCGCTTTAATTTCTATGACCCTTGCAATCATGTTTTACGTGCCAAAATTCAGATGTTAAATATGTGGGCAAAGCTCTCTTTCCATTATTGTAGGTCATATAAAATTTACGTAAAAATTTACAATTGTTAAAAGTCATTGAGTTGAATGAATGTTTTTGTTATCATACTTTAAAAATAATAAACACCTAAAAGAGACAAACTTTGCCTTTTACAGTTATTAAAAAAAAAACCTGTAAAATAGCTACATATTATAAGTCTTTAATTCTTGTTTTAATAGGTCTTTTATTTACCTTACCACTATACGGGTCCGGCTTACGTTGTCAACTTAACCGACATCGAGTTTTCCCTGGTTCTTAACCCTACTTTAAAACTATTTAAACTAACGGTGTTCTGAAATTAATTTATAAATTATTTTTAGTATATTTGCTAAAGTACACATTATCTCCACATTTTAAAACGCAAGGTGACCAAAAAAATCTCTGATTTTTTAATAAGTTTTTTTAAGAAGTAAATTCTAAGAGCAAGGCTTATTTTTATTTCATGCATATAAAAATTATTCAGTCTGTTAAACCCCTTTTTAATAAAAAACATCGAAAATGCGTCAGTTAATAGGATTTATACAATATTTTTAAGTGGAGAGAGCAACCGTATAAATAAGTATATCACGCTTACCTGTCTGTACAATTATGAAGAGTTGCGTGAACAATAAATGTTAACTTACAAAAAACAGAGTGTATGAGTTAAGCACCTTTTTTAATTCAAATAGAAAAATTTGTAATCTTTCTTTAAATTTTACAAAAAACACCGATTGGCTTTTTTAACTTAAATAACCCAAACTTGGAAAGGAAACTATAAGCTTTATTGCCCGTAAAAAGTAGTGTTGTACTGGAAAGTTACCTGAATACAAAGCTGTCGCAAGTAAGAATAGAAATCCGTGGCCTTCACCTCGTAAATAATTTTTTTTCAATAATGGAACCAAGAAAAACAGCGACACTTAAAGATTAGATATTAGAGACTTCGACGTAGGATTATATAAATTATTTTCAAAGTTTCTGGTTATTCTTCAATAGGGTTAAATAGAATTTCGTCGAAGCGGTCTGAAACTTCACCTTTAAACTTGAACTCTACCTTTTTAGTAAATTCTTTAACGCTGTTAACGTTCATGGCTCTAAATACTAGTGAAGAACTTAGCGCAAATATGCCAAAGCATAGCATACTGGCATTTACAAAAGAATTGAAAACTAACAACATATCTTCAGATAGAACTTGAGATTCTCCCTTAAAAGTCCTTTTATAAGGTTGGTCAAATCTAAACCGATTTAAACGTAAAAAAGTTCTTCGGCTTAAATAAGAACCAACCCCTATAAGTGAAAAGCCAAAAATTCCTAGTAGTGTAATAGTGCTCGGAAAGTTATCTTTAGAAAGTAAATTCAAGCATTTATCACCAAATTCTGATTTTTGACAAGGCCGAAAAGTTGAATTATTCAAGACACTCTTCAGCATAAAATTATAATTTTTTTCATTGAACTGGATCTTAACATCATTTTTATCTTGCATACCGCAGTAACTTCAAGTAAGTATATAACAAGCGCAAACTTGCATAAACGTTCACAAAACTTTTTCACATAAGAGCCCACGTGGTTCCGCTTTTCCCTTTTTTCTACCATTTTTAACTTTTTTTAAATTAAAACTATAATTTGAAGCTTTATGGATTTAAATATGTTAGTTGACGAAAAATAAAGCATCAAGTTGTTAAATATTTATAGAGTTATAAGAAACCAAGTATAGTAGAAAAATAGAGAAAGATTATAAGATTTATTGAAATAAATAAAAATGTATAATAAAACAGGAAAAAAGGGACGAAGAAAGTGCAGAGCTGTTGTTTATTGTATCAAGCATTGAAATTTAAAGAATGCATTTAAAGTTTTTTACTGTTGAACTTAGTCCAATAAAACAAGGTTTAAGAACTATTTTCAATATTAATATTAGAAAAACATAAGAAGCCATTGGGGTAATTTTATCTCCACAGTGCAGTTTAATAAAAATTTTATGGATAATATAATAACGAAAGAAAAAATTGAAATAGATTAATAATAAAAGAATATAATTAAAGATGGGGAAAAATATGCATTAGAAAAAAAAAAAGAACTAAAGCTTGAGGGCTGATTTATTTTAAAAGCTTTGTGGTAGTTACACTAAAAAAACGAAATTAAAGGGTCAATCAAAATCAAGGTAACTATTAACTAACGTTACAATGTTCTACTAAAGTAGAACGAAAAAATTAGTTAAAACAAATTACCTTTTATAGTAGTTTTCTCTCACTAATAAAAAAAATCGATTCGAAGAACTAACCAAAATTAGTTTTAACTAAGTCAGTTTTCTTTTGGGAGTCAAAAAGTGTTATTACCAAACTAGTTCGGGTTTAAATAAATCGAATCATTAATAAAACGGTATTGGCTAGGGTTAAACCAGCTGCTTTTCTGTTGTGGATTTTATAGCAGTTAAACAACACTGGGTATTATCTAAATGAATCCCTTCCCTCCCCGGCTTTTTGGAGGGGCATAACACTAATTGTACATGATAAAGGGTGGTTTGCAAAAGGCTTTTTATCTTTTTTTTACAGTTGGTGAGTTGGTAGTATAGTACTACTCAGGCGGCTCAAGAGCTATCAAATTAATTAATACAGAACTTTATATACCTTATAAATTTTCATTTATATTCTTTAGAAGTTCATTATATATTCATTTAATTATTTTACTGGTTAAAATAATTAAATTTCAAATTAATAAGTCTACAATATCAACAATATAGAAAATTTAGGTTTAAGAATATTATTGAGGGCGTACCACATACCTTACGCTGGTAGAGGACTGAAGCTTGAAGGTAGCAATGCCACATTTAAAAGCTTGTCGACGGGTAAACGTTAACTTTATAATTTCGTCATGCTCAAGAGTTATATGTGGTGTATGCTGTTTCTACAAGCAAGAGTACACACTTGTGTAGTTGGCTGGCATGGATTACTTTATTTTTAAAGTTTGTGGCGAAACGCCAAGGTGAAAGGTATGTAAATATAGTATTAGGAGAAACACGACCATTTGGTGAGCAAGTGTTGGTCAGCTTTCGTTTTTCTTAATCTCTCGGGGTTATGAAAGTTGGGTGGTTGTCAATGATTATAGTATTAATTTTATATTAGGTGGATCGGGGAGATATGGCCGCTTTCAATCTTTTTACTTCTATAGGTTGCTTATTGCTGGTACTTATACATATTTATCTGAAGTTAACTACTTTTAAAACTTTTGTTATGTATATATGTAGCTAAAGTTTTTAAATTTTAACGAACCTCGCCACTGCTTTTATGTCCGTTGCTCATATGGACTATCATTATTTCTTTGTGGAATTATTATTTTGATACTGAGACATAAAATTTCAAACATGAAGTGTATAATGTTATAGTCATCACTACCTATTTGTATTTTAATCTTCATCTAGATGATCCTAAAGAGCTGGTAAAAGTGGAGCAGCCTTCTGGAGAGTATTATTTCCAATCTACTGTTACGTGTAAAAAATTTATTTATTGAATTAGTTCCAAGTTGGTCAACTTTAGGGATCATGACTACATGGAACTACGCAAATTAGTAGTAGAGTCGGTGCTAATTTCGGCCATGCTTTGCTTTTTGTTGGACAAATATGGCTATATTCAACCTTTATTTTTCCAAGCAGTCATGTCTTTGCCAAATGTGCTCGGAAACAAGCTATGTAGAGTTCACTTGTTTGGTTTCGAGGCTGTGGGATCTTTGAAACGACCTTGGAAAGTCGAAAATCCTTTATTGTGAGTAGCACGTTATTTAATTCAGAAAATAATTGTTTGGAACAATTATAATTTGATTCCATTAATAATATAAAGAACTTTATTTAAGTATAATTGGTGTTCTTTGTTAGATTTATTACTTTATACTAACTTGATGTCTTGCTTAGAAATTTGCTTAAAACTCGAGTTGCGCCTTCGAGTGGCTCCAGCGACGACAATAACAGCAGTAATACGAAGGAGAGAAATTCGAAAGGGTTTGCTACGGTGAATGGGGGTGACAGTAATTGCAATTTGCGGAGTCGTGCTTGCAAGTGAACTTAAAAAAACCGACCTGTTGACTTAATAAAAACTTAATTATATTATTATTATACGGAAAAGTCGATTTTATTTGTTAAGCGAATTTTATCGCACCAATTTTCTAATGCAAAGTGGCTTTCTTTGAAATTCTTAAAAATTTCGAATGCTTTGTTCGTGTAGTCATTGCTTCCTAACGGTATAATTATCATCCGTAATTGCATTTAATAATCCTTGATCAAAAAGTAAATAACCCAAAAAGTAAAAAGCACAAGCTGCCCTACAAGCCAACTCTTGCAAGTCGTTCGCTATCGGCAACGAAAATTTCATTTCCGGCCACCTCGATATTAATGACAAATTTATAAGTTAGAAAAAAAAAAGTTAACAATGGCCAGTGTTACCAGTCTTTCCGCATTTTCCAGGCCGGCTGGTTGAGTACTTGTCTGGATCGTGCGTACATTTATAGATTTAACCACAAAAATATTTAAGCGAGAAGTGGTACAAGTTATACTGTTATTACTTTTGATCCGCATCCAAAAGTAATTGAATTAGTTTGCCCCATAAAAATCCACAGGAGTGCTTTTCGTAGTCAAGGAAGCTCAGAACAACAGCAAACTGGAGCATGGGGCTCAGTGCTGGTGGTATAATTATAATAATATTAATAATAATAATGATTAGAATAATAATAATAGTAATAATTATAATAATAATTTAGCGAACGTGCGTTTGTTTCCAAGAAATAGTATAAAAGAGAGTCTGTCGGACTGAGAAGATGCAGTTCCTCTACCAACTCCAGAACACGTGAACTGAAGACAACTTCTAGTAGACTGTCTTCTCGGGCAGATCCGTTGCATGCGAAGAAGTCGATCTTGCAGGCCTCAGCGGCGCTCTCCATGCCTGCTTGCCCCAAAAGAAACGCGATGGAGCATCTACGAGAAATCTAATCTCTGACGTATTCAGAGCAATGACGCATAAAAAAAAGGCACTTCAGCCAAAAGATATCCTTCGGTTCATCTCGTCTGAGCTTGTTCAAAAGGTTTTCGATGCCATTCTTGTTGTTCTCGTGTTCAAGTAACTGTTGTTAAAAATCTCTATTGAGTACTTTATTCATTCAAAACGGCTTAAAAAAAATTTAAAAACTATTTAATTAGTTGTTATTTTCTTCTGGGAATTATGTTAATTTTTTTTCTGTAGTAAAAACAATTCCACATAATAAATGCAAGTTAGTATAGAATACATAACGGAAAAAATACAATTAAAAATATAAAAAAAGTAAACGTACGCGAAAATAATATAAAACAAAAGATTTCTGGTAGGCGTTGGGCAACTTAAAGCACGTTTCAAAGTGCTCGAGAGCGCTGCGAAAGTACAAATCTGCCGACCTTTCCAGACTGGACTGACTGGAGCAGCCTGGGAAAGAGCAGGGCCACGTGCTAGACGGGGAGGGCTCGAGGCTGGATCCTACCAAGCAAAGTTAGTAACTCTGTAGAGGAAGAGGCTGTAAAGTATGGAGAAAATAGAATTTTCGTTGGCGTAATTACTTTGCGAAGATTTCTTTAGAGCTGTAAACCACAGCGATGTGCAGGCCATTCCCGCATAGCCTTTAAATAAGATTAAATATTCCTTAACAGCAAATTCTTAAAAATAGAATGCAAAAAGTAAAACTATCGCTTTTTTAGCTGGACTTTACAAAAAAAATAGCAAAAAAACTACAAGCAGTGACCTAACAGCATCCCTTAAAAACTTTTAGTTGATGAACTTAATAATAAACAATAATTGCTAACAATTCTATAAATGCAAAGAAAAAAGGACCATGAAATTTGGGATTTTGAAAATAAGGCTCCAGTGTAAGAAAAGGCCGCAGCGTCTCGTATGCTTCTTCCATTTCTCCTGAAAAGCCCTCCAGCAAAAGCAGATTTTGGAGAATAGTAGGTTTACCTTCGGAGAGATGAAAAAAGAAAATCTCTAGAATAATCGTCTCCTTCTAAATAAAAAAGATTACAAAGTGGCTTATAGTAAAAAATAATTATATATTAGTAATAGAATTGGCGAATCACAATTAAGAAATGGTACTACCGATTTTGGAAAACTTCGTACGGAATATAATCTTAAATTAACAAATTTTAAAGAGTATAAATTTTTTTTAGCTTAATATAACTATAATATATAAAATAGTACAGTAGTCATTAGTGTAAAACTCATAGAGCTAACCACAGGGAAGAGTCTAAAGAATAATTTTCCCAAATATATGTAATAACTCGACTTATATAAAATTTAGAGGATTTTAAATTTTAAAACTTTCAAAGCAAGCAAAATTTAAAGTGAATAGGTAGTAAAGCTTTACATACATCAGCGTTAGCTACACGCAAAGAAAGAAGACGCCGAAAGAAAAATAGACACTGCTGCCGTTCTTTCTGAAAACGATTTAGTATTTCTAGTCCTGCCTAAGTAAAAACTTATTAATACGAATTGAAAATAATAATGAATTAACTGATTTAAATTTAAAAAAAGTGAAAGAACTATTAAAAAATTATGGAAAGAATGTACATATAAAATTTACTTTCCAAATAATTTCGGGAACTTTATCATAACAATGGAGTAACACTTGCAAAACATCTAAAGCGGCAGTAAAGTTGCGTTGGAGTAAATATTCATTTATGTTTAACACAAGATTCCGAAAGTAAAGAGTAGATATAAAGTCCTCGGGTTTTGACTCGGAAGATATTAGAAAAGCATCGCCTGGATCAATAGTTTAATGATAAGGTCGCCGTCAGTATTGTTCTTGCAAATATTAACAATAACTACTAAAAAAAAGTTTTAAATAACTTTTTTATTTAATTTTCATTTAACTCTAACTATTAAATTAAATTTGACTAACTCCCTTTATAACACCAATAAGAATTATTTTCACAAAAAATAATGTCTACTAAAAAACATAAAAAATATAAAAATTATTGAAAATAAAAGTTATAATAGTAAATTAAATAACAAGCAAAGTAGGTCATAAGAAACAAAAATTAATATATTTTGTGGTTAAAAAAAAAAAAGCACTAGTTTCCAATGAACTCAAATAAAACTTGAAAACGTTAGTTATATCCCACTAAATTATATTATATTAAAGGAGAATAATCTTACAAGGTAATTAAATTAAATATTATAAAAAAACGTAGTAAACTATTCATTTTTATTTTTTAAACATTTTACACGAAAGTAAATATTTAAAGTGAACGCCTTTCTTTTTAAGAGTTCCTTTCCTGGTATATGTTTTTCTCTTCATGCATACCTTAAGGTTCCAAAAATTTCACAATATTATATCTAAAGAAAGAATGATTGAATATTATTCTTTAAAAACTTAAGAAAGTAGCTGAAATCATAAAAGAGTAAAGTATTTATTTCACGAACTTAAGCAAGAAGCAAGTGGGCTTTGTTAGCTTTGAAGGAGAGTAAAGAGGTTTACGAGCGCATTGGACTATTATATAGACTGTATGTAAAGCTTTTGATATTCGCGAGGAATTTAGGTTATACTAAAGAAAACTTGACGGGTACTAAGTTGTAACCACGTATACTGAATCTTTACTTAAACTTTTATACGTATAGTTAAAGGAACGACTTTTTCTTTTTTTTCGGTATAAATATACTACCCATAAAAATAGGGCTAAAAGGAGAATTTTTTAAGCTTTTATATCGAAAAAAAAGAAACGGATTATTTTAGTACGTACCCAAGGAGAAAGAAGGAAATATTTTACTCCTTTCGTTTCTCCTTAAATTAAGCAGCATTATATGATATTTAAAATACAATCATACGGAAGGTACTCTTTAGTAGTGTCAAGTTAGTAATAACGGTGACTAGCCTAGGCTCTCATTTGAAGTTGTCTTAAACTAGTTTAATAGCAATACCCTATTGTAATATCATTAGGCTGTGCTTTATCTTTTTTAAAAACCTCAGTAGTTGTAAATTTTATTTAGTATGCTTTGTTTACATAATATACCAAGATCTTTGTCAACTAATTTATAATAGCTTTAGTTTTGGATACGCGTTGCGTATTAATTTACTCAAAGAATGATTATTTGTATTGAATACTGAGTCCTAAACAATTTAAAAAATGAAAGGATTTATAAATACGATGTCTACAGTGAAGAGAGTCGTAATTTATTGTTTCTTTGATTTTTGCTGAACATTTCAAAATTTGGCTTTTGCCTCTTTAGGCGTTCTAATTCAAAACCGAGAACTCAAATGTTCAACTTTAGTTCATCCCCGCTTCCCTAGTGTTGTCTTTTTTTACTTTCGTATTTTCAGGTATTTGGGTATTCGTTTTGTGTCAATATTTATTACCATAAAAATTTATTGGAGTTGAGTAAATTTAATGGTTGTTTCCACTTCCATTGACAATATTTTGCAAATATCCTATTATCTTATCTAGAAGCTAATAGCGACCTGTAATATGAACTATATATATTTTTCTGTAGCGACTAGTTTAAACCGACAAACTGCCATATATTAACTTACTGTAGCCCTCTCAAGGAAACGTTGAGAGCACCTAGATTTTTTACATATAGCGTATCCAAACCTGCCTATATATCACCCGACAAAAGTTGAAATTCAGGAAATTTTTTTTTTACCACATACTCTGCATATTGGGCACCAACTAATTATCGTTTTTAGGGTTTTTAACGTTATTAAATGGAAAATTTCTTGACAAACAGAGACTATATTGAGAAAAAACTTTAATATTTTACTTTTTCTAACCCCAGTAATTCTACAGGAAATGCATCTGTCAATAACGTCAGGGTTTTGTAGATATTCGTAAATAATACACAAGAGATAAAATTGTAATATATAAGTTACGATATTTTTATCAGTATATTCATTAAAAAATAAGTTTATTTTATTCAATATTAACAAAATATTGCCAAATATATGGAAGGACGCTTTATAATTATAACTAGCCTGCTAGCAGCTTCTTCAACAGAGCTTGACTTAAAATCTAAATTATTTGTATTATAAATAATAGGTTTTCTTAAATTTAAATGCCAACTCAGAGCCAATCATCGATAATAACGCCTCTTTTAGTGAGCAGTCAAGTTTAGTTTGCGAACAAAAAACATAAACCGGCACAGGAATTGTAAGAAGAAATTGTGTGAATCAATAGAATTGCGTACACTTAAAAAAAAAAAATTAACTTTTCACAGTTTTTTAATTTTCATAATACTTTAGCTATCTTTCAATACATGTTTTTTTTTTTAATAATTTTTATGGCAAAACTAAGTCTAGGGTCATGATATTACTGATATCTTTTTTTTTTCTGACTCGCCATAGTCTTTAAATAATACAATTATTTATAAACTTCTTAAACTTCCCTCTATAATAAAGAAGAATTTCAGAAGCGGTCCCCCTTTTAAGCTAAACTTAAATTTATAAAAATACTTTTTATCACCTTTTTATTCTTGCAATATTGAAAATAATAAAAAATTCTGCCATCAGTTCCGCAAAAAAACGCTTCGTTAAAGCCGTCAATAAAAGTATCATAATATATCAAATTTCTTTATAACTACTAAGCCTATTATATATAAGAGTCGTGAAAGTTGTAATAGCTTTAAAACCGAGAAAAACTCTAAAAGGGGCAGTAATCACTTTGAGATATTAATTTATTAATTTATAAATGACTCTTCCTGGTGCTCAGTTGAGTTAACAACATCTAATACTCAAGCCCTATGTCAGGAGTAGTCTCTCCAAATTCTGCAAGGGGAGAGTCTCCGTGGTCACAAACGCAGTACTTGGACTTCTAAAAATTTGACTTCTTAGATTGTACGAAATGAAATGCTTTTCACCGGTGCGCTCTCTCCAATTCCTTTTAAGTTTAGGACGGCTGCCACTTATAAAGTTACCTTACTACCTTCGCTTTTAAATATACAATCATGATCGTACCTGCGAGGAAGCAACTTTTTTCGGTAAATTTTTTTTCTCTGACATTTGTTAGGCACAGGTAAAACTTTTTTTTTATTTAGTTCGTAATAATTAAGTATTTATACAAAAGCACGGATATTAAAGTAGCACGAAAATATTGCGACTCGACCTATCCCACTTCATATTATTCACGTTTTGTGTACAGTGACGGCTCCTCAGTTCTACTTAAAACTTTTATTTCTCGTAACGCAATTCCTCTAGTTTCGGGTTTTTATATGCCTTCTTTTAAACTAGTTTTCAAACCTTATTACTTTGTTACAAAAAGATATTAAAAACCAAAGGCCCTGGGTTTCCTCAGAAATTTTCACGGAAAAGTCTACACAAAAAGGGTCGGAGACTTTTTCGAAACGTTTTGACGATGAATTCGAAGACTACTAAATATTATTATATTCAATAGTGTTTAAAACAGTTTAAATATTGTAAGTTTACTGTAAAAGAAGCTTTCTTAATTTACTCTTCTAAATTATTGATCTTGAAAGCCTAATAAATAGTCAAAGAAAACCTCAAAATCAGAATTTTTTTAACTTACACTCTTTACATAGCTCCGTTGTATATTTAAGTTAACTTTTGTGTAGGTTTAAACAATGAAGAGAGGAGGAAAGATATAGGCACATAGGGACCTATTTTTATTTTTTTATATGAAGAGTATATTATAGTTAAAGATTTCGGTTTTATAGAATAATTAAAAATTAAACGCTATTTACTATAACATTTACCTCGGTAAAACTGTCTTACTGAATTGAATACTTGAATAAGTAACAAATATCTTTCTTTGTAAACCCGCGCTAAACCCTACGAAAAATTAAGGAGCAATTTTTACATAATTTTATTTTACTTAAAGTTATTCATATTATATAGAATTTACTAAAGACTGCAAACTTTACATGAAATTCCTTTCTAGCGTTGTTCGTTATGCTCTGGTTCGCAGTTCCTAGTTTTGTGTTTTATATTGTTATTCCATTTGTAACTACTTCAACCCTATTTCCTACTAGTTTCTGAAGTTAAAAGTTTAGTAATTATTTTTCTGGTATATATTCCAAAAGAGACGAGAACCCTGTTTTTACTATATAACAATATTAAAACTTTTAACATCTTTAGTTTTGGTCTTTCAAAACTCATACAATCCCCTATTGCATTAAAAGGTTTCACCAACATTTAAATTGTTTTTTTTAACGATTTCAAAGCCAAAACTGTATTGTTGCCTTAAACATTGTTTCAATAAATTTTACAATAAGTTATAAGATTAGAAAAACTTCAATTTCTAATTTAAAACTTTAAAGCCGAAAATAAGCTGTAAGTCAATTAAACTTTTATATTTTATAACATTAACTTAGAGGTAGACAGGGTTTTAATTGCACTTTAGGTATTGACTGAAAATATTGTACCAACCCACTCTTCTTCTTTAAGCTGCTGAGAAGGTCCAGCACAGCTCGCTTACCTAAAGGGAGCTGTTGCTAACCGTAGCATATTAATTTTGTTCTTTCCTCGGGCAAAATTTTTTTTATTAATTTATTATTGTTTGGGGGAATAACGTCGCCTTGTTCAATGCCAAGTATATAGGCGCAGCCACCTAAAAAATAAATTATCAACTGTTATATGGGCTAACTCATAAAGGACACCGATACAAAGGAGAATTTTAGTGCGCTATACGCCCTTTTTTTTTCTTTTGTTAGTTTTATAGCCAGTACATATTGTGCTCCTTAAACAGCTTAAGTTTTATAACGAAATGTTAAAGTGCTTATTTCTGTTTATAATATACCTATTTTATATATTTTTGCTTGTTTATATTGAAAAGTTTTTATAGCTTGTGAAATCAACACTTGGGAAATGGGGTACAGCTGTAAAAATTTATTGGTTCGCAACGGAGGCCAAAATTAATGGGCTTGATTATGTGTAGCTCCATATCTTCTTAAATTTCTTATTTCGTTTGGAAAAAATTATGGGTATATTTAGTAACTTTATGACAAGTAATAATATTCGTGAGGCGCTGTCAACTAAAATGTTTACCTTTAGCGGAGGGCAACTTTTCAGCAAAAAAAAAGTTTTGATTAAAAGTAAGAGTATAAAAAATAATTTTTTTTTAAACAAACTAACAATTAAGTTCATTTATTTAAAGTTCAAAATTTATTAGTATTAAAGATTTAATTATCTGCTCCGCCACTAATAGCTCATTCAAACAGTGAATTATTCGAGCTTCTACTACGCAGTTTGCAACAGGATCAAGATTAGAGCTGCATCCATAAAAGATAAGTTGGTAATTTCATTAAAAATAGCACATAATCCCGTAATTTTAGTTATATTCAGTTTAAATCAATTTTATCTAAGTTTTTATCAGAGCCTTATAACTACACTTTCTTTTGTAAAGGTGATCTTTTAATGACTTTCTATTAGTCTCCCTTTAAAAAAAAGAAAACTGTCATTTTTCCAGTTCTTAGTGAACAAGCAAACAAGTATAGCTGTTTTACAAATTTAAATACCGAAAGCGTTAAGTCTAAGTCACAAACTCTAACTGAAAAATTCTTATTTATGAGTCTGCACTAGTAAAAAAATATAAGTAACCCTGTTATTATAGGGCTAGCCTACGGCCCCTGCACAAATGAATGGGATGTGGTTTCAAATTATTTACAGCTACTCTTCTTACAAGTTCACCCCATAAATTATCTTGTTTCGCTTACGTTAAGGAAACTATTATAACAATAAGCCAAAAGTAACGGATTAATGATTACCCTTCATAGAAATATTAGGTTATAAAGTGTGAAGTTTTAAAGCAGCAGCTGTAAAATCTAACCAAATTAAATGAGAAATAACTTAACAAATCTTACATAATATTGCCTAGCTCGCTCGAAAACACAACTATATAGGAAAAAACCTTTCAGGTTGAGCTATCCAATGGCTGTCCAAATAATATGGACTTGATTCCTTTATAGTTTATATTTAGAATTAGTAAGTTACGCATTTAAAATTGTTACATTTTCGGTAACAAAGTTCTTTGGATCCATTTTACTAATATCAATCACTTATCAGTTTTATTAAAAAATGTAGGTCTGTTAATAGAATGAAAGTAACACTTATACACTGCAATGTTGGGAAAAAGAATTTTAAGGGCCAACAAAAAGGTTACACGATAACCTTAGCAAGTATTGTTTAGTATTCAGAGCACACCCAAGGCCTTCAAATATTTAATTAGGAAGTTGCAGCTAAAGAGCAGGATAATATGAATGACTAATAAAACTCATATTTTTTACCATTAATATTAAATGAACTAGAAAATGTAAACGGTCTCTTCGTGCAAATATTCGCCAAAGCGATCTTTATTGACATTAACATGAATACGTCTATTTTTAATGAAATGCCTCTTCTGGCTTACAAAATAATATCTTTGGTAAGTAAAAGTTTTAATGTAGTTTTATTTAACCTCAAGGTACTTCTTTTAATATGTATATTAGAACAACTATATAATTTTTTGCCTTACTTATTTACGTAGAAACTAAAAAATAATCTTACTTATGTCAATTTTTATGCTGCATTAATTTTGTTAATTTATCATAACATTAATCATATTACTATTACCATAGGAGTCGAACTTTTAAAGCCTTTTAATTTAAATGTTGTCTTCTAGGTTTAAAAGACTCTATTTTTATCTTGGTTTCTTTGATTGCGTATTCCAACTTGAAGGGGAATTACATGTTCTAAAGGTTGAAATCACATAACTGCTAGGTGTCTTCATTTATAACTGCCGGGGCCTGGTTATGTTTAATCCTCGAAGGCGTAAAACACTTTAATAACAAAAAATAGAAATAATATGTAGACCCTAATAAAATTTAAAGAAATTAAAGTTGGAAAAAGAATTAACTTAAAACAACATTAAACAAAACTTACGTCTTGCTAAAGATTTACTTACCTTACCAAATTTGTTAGGTAGGTGCACCAAAATTTAAAAAAAAATTATAATGCACTCTCTAAGGCTCAATTAACTCCGATATTATTCAAAACACAATTCATATTTAAAAAAAAATTTTTTATTCTCTCTTGTTTCCATTGGTATATAATAATAATTTTTTAATTTTTTTTATCAAAAACAATACTTAACCTCCCATAGCGCATTAACGGAATCTGTTAACCACCACTTAATTTATTAGCACCTATGCGAATAGCGGTATATTGATTAATTTAAATGGAAAAATACCGACATTTTTCTTTAGTATTTATTATTTAAAAGGGGTTATATAAAACAAACTGCTATTTTTTTTAGAAAATGTATTTATTATCCGAGGACCACAAATTTTTGTTAAATGGTTATGAGCGTCATGGAAGAAAACATCAGCATTGGATTTACGCATTGTGCTAAAGTTGTTCTCTAAGCCAGTGATGCTGGTATATAATAAAATCATTTCCGTCCCCAATCTTGGATCTACACCCTTTTAAAAACATTCATTTATCACTTTTGTTTGCACCTTTGCCTAGCCATAAAAGTCTTCATTTAAAGTTAGCTCACTAAAATATAGCAAGACAAGTGAAGGATGAAATGCCGGTAGGAAAGTAAAATTCAAAAATATATAAGACCACGTTAACGAGCTTGTTAGGGATTTTACTAAGTTTTTGTGGTTTTTATAACTTTTCAGGCTTCATGCTACAGTTCGCTACTTACAATGAAGAATTTTTGCTAGTTTTCCAGTGATTAAGAGTATATACGATTCCACTAAATCCTTCAGTTCCTAAATTTTTAGCTGGGCATGCTGGTAGAAGGTAATTAATAATAACCAAAAAAAGACAGTACTTTACCCATATAATGACTTTACAATAAACAGCTGACTTACCCTGCCCTGCTCAAAATAAGAAATAAAGTGTAAATAAACTTGTTATAACAGGAGTAAGACAGAAACAGCGGCAATTCAAGTCTACATAGAACTCAACACCCAAAAAAACAGATAAAAAAACTGATATCTGAAGATAAATATTCACCTATAACTAAAATAATACACCCTTAAGGCGCAGCAAAAGATAACGTTCATTACATTAAAATTGAAAAAAATGATTATAGGAGTCGGAAAGGATATTATGAGTATTAGATTATTATTATCATAAAAAAATATGTTAATGGGCTCATTAGCTGATCTCGTTAGCTCTTTGTATCAATTCTCCTAGACACGAGTGCTACTACTTAGGGGTTTTAATTTTTTTTTAACCGTAAGCAATGAGATATTATAATACTTTAATAACACCAAAAAAAAAAGTTAAACAAGACATTAACAACGCAACGGAGGTAGCCGTAAGATAGAACGTCACGAGATCACCTCATCTTCAAGACCCGGAAATGAAATGTATGTATTAACTAGAATGGAGCTTTGCACCACTAACCTATATTTATTCAATGCAGGAAGCAGATAAAAAAGAGTAGTTTATAATCTCCAAAGACAAGTCAACTGTTAACCATGGCAGGGTTACAATATAGTCCTGAGAATCTGTGTTTAGTACCTAATTTTGCAGGCACGAGGTCTTATTTTTCGCCAGGATGGGTATATAACAGGCCCCCCAACTATTGGGAGGGCTTCAGGTTATATTATATTCATAATATAGCGCCGGTTGGTTATGTTCTTGACTGTATTGCTTTAACTCTCACTTGTTCTTTATTTATTCTTACAGCTTATTTTTAATAACAGTTGTTTTTTAATATTATCTGCTTATCTATTATTTTTAGTCTCTAGCTTGCCTTATTTATCATTGTTAAAAAGCTTTTGAGTTTTTATTAAGATAATTTTGGTTAATTTTGCACTTTATATCTTCATAATATTCTATAACTTGGGTTATAAAAGGTTTTTTTTTTTCAGTAACTAATCTTCTAATGACAGATCTAACAAATAACCTGAATACTATAACATTCCAAAACAAATGAAACAGGGCGCTTAAGTGACGAAGGGTTATATCCAAAAAAGTTCTATCAGTTATTGAAAAATATATTCACCAGTATAATCAAAAGAAACACTCCGGGTACTTACAACCCTCTTACTACTCAGTAATGTGTGTTATAGTTTGAATCGTAATATTCTACCAAGATGGAAAAGTAACGTAAGGTAGAGATAAATAATAATAAAAAAATAAGAACAAGTAAGATTTAAGTAATATTAAGAAAGGTAATAACAGAAGAAAAGACTTAACAGAAGTAAAGATAATTTATAATATACTGGCCACAAGATGTTAGGAAGAAAGAGGTTAAAAAACAAAAAAACAGAGCTTTAATATTGACGCAAGTTAAATAGGACTAACAATTAAGTGATATATTAGAATATATGAGGACGCGGTTATATACACGGTCATCACAGACCGGAAAGAGAGTCTCTGCGGGTCACTGCATTTAACCGCTGAGCTACGACCACAATTCTCGATCCCGGGATAATGGTTTTACGTATTTAACCTGTTACATTATAATGACGTTTTATAGAATGGAGTAGTATCAGATCCTCTTCATAACGAACTTCTCCTTTTCAGTTACCTATTTATAGTACTTTATAAAAAACTTGTTACTTCTTAGACTGCCAGTCATTTACATATACTTATTTAAAAAATGTTGCGGAGTCTCTAAATATCATAAATGTCATTAGGCAAATATTAGCACAACTTCATATAGTAAAACCTGGCCATTTACTACAAATATACTAACCACGAGGAATGTAACAGGTTAAATACGTAAAACCATCATATTCGGGATCGAGAATTGTGGTCGTAAATCAGCAGTTAAGAGCATCGTTGAGCAAACTCAAGGCCTTGAATTCGATATCCACCGACGTGGCTCTCTTTTCCAGTTTTGATGGTCGCGTCTTTAACCTCAATCTTACAAATTTTTAAACGTTATAAGCATGCTCGCACTAAAACTAAAGACAGTAAGACATTAAAAACTTTCGGATATAACAAGAGTTGTATACTTTATTAATCGACCGAAAATGTGAGATGTCACCGTAGCTCAGTAAGAGCGTTGTCGCGCAACCTCATTTCGAGGGTTCGTTTCCCGTCGCTGCAACTTTCCTATGAACAAATTCTAGTAGAATCACCTTTTAAAGCATCTTTTGTATAGTCGTCTGACCCCTTAAAATATTTTCAAAGTCAAAAATATTGCGTTTTCTTTATCTTTTGGCTTTCCGATCCTCCAAAAAGTGGACGCCTACCTTAAATGGGCAGAACTCAGGCAGTGAAGTTCATGGAGTCTCCAGGACCAAAGAGGGGTCGGGCAAGAGATAAACCCTTAATTTCTGAGCTCGCTTGGGAGCCAACTTCAAGGAGACCTGGGACCTAAACAGGGTCCCCCGCCCTTGGCCTGAGCTACTACAATTTGGTGATAAAGGAGTTCTTAACAACTTATTCGTCATAAGGGTAAGGATGAGTGTTGAGCTCATGTAACTTTATAACGGTTAATCCGCGCCCAACTCAAGGCGTCCTCTTTAGAAGTTGCGGTAATCTCGACAGATTAAGAATCCAATTGGTTATTACTAATAATAGATGATGAACTGAATACAGCGAAACGAAAGTTAAAGTGAAATCATTTAGTAAGGTAAGAAAGGGTGTGATTTAAGACTTGATAGATTGATTTTCTACCCCCTTAAGTAGCGCTTGGCTTAGTAGGATAACTAAGGATATAAACTTTGCTATGAATGAACTTAAGCAGGTAGCACCCTGTAAGCAGTCGATTAAAAATATAAAGGATATATATATTACACCCCTTATATATGATTCGTCTTTTAATTTTCGAGCAGAAAGACAATAATAAGCATGCGTATCCATAACTACTATATAGCCGTAGATGACAGTTTACACTATACAAGTGTGATATCAAATTCGATGAGATAATTTAGGAAAAGTGTGGGTTTAAAACGGTAAGAAATATTGCTTACGTTTCTTCATCCCCTAAACTAATTTCCTAAATGGTTATGAAAGACCGGAAATAAGCTAATATATAGCTTTGTTATAAGTGTGATCTCAATAATTCTATTAAAAAGAAAAGCTTAGACAACAAAATGTGTGCTCACCTGGGTTATGTGCTGGGCAAGTTTAGTTAGAAATAGTGTTAAAATATATTTTACCTTGCACTTATATTAATTTGATGGGTTTGCCCCTTGCTTTCTTCCTAAGCAAGCTATTCGCTTTAGGAACCATACACTCGTTGTAGCAACAAAATTATGTGCTGACCTTAAATAAAAGTGTAAAACCTTGTCCTTTTCTTTGTTACACAAAAAGATTAGGCGACACTGTTTTACAAATCTTTAAATAAAAATAATGATTCCTAGCTCTTAATTATTTACCATATTTTCTACTTTAGTTTGTAGTAATAAGCACTACTATGCATTGAAGCGACGTTTCCACAAGAGCGTATTTAAAGTATTCTTAAAGCCCTTAATTTTAAACAACTTTATAGTAATAAGTGGCAAAGCCGCGCTACCTAAAAATTTTAGGGCTAAAAGCAGCCCATTGTCACATTATGATACTTTGTGCTAATCCCATTGCAGTTTTTCAAAACACTTTTCGTCTGGCAAAAAAACCTTTAACTTCGTACTACCGGCATGTTTTTCCCTACTTAAAGTTTTCCCAAGGAAATATATGTTTATGTAATAATCCTTTTTATCAATCCTTACGCAGAGAATTTTGTCACTCCCGCCTTTATATTTATCCTGGTAAAGAAAAAAAGTGCTTCGAAAATTCTCTTTTTAGTTACTTACAATATGGTATAATCCATTCACTTAACTTCTTTTTAACTCCCCTGACCTATTATCGATGTCTTGATATTTTTTTTAAATAAAGAACATAACAACAATATTCTCAATCGGTATTTACTGAATGCTTTTGCTTCAAAAGTTGAAAAAAGAACGCTTTCCGGAGAAGTCGCAAACTCTGTATCCTCTAATAGTTTGAGTTCTAAAATTAAAGCTTTAATGAAGCACTATGGGTTTCTAGCTATTGGAACCTATATAATACTCGACATTATTTCCTTGACCGGCTTTTACGTGCTTGTAAAATCAGGTGTTGATGTGGAGGGACTTTTAGAATCAGTGCGTAAAAAAGAAAAACTATATATACTAAAGCATATTGGATATTTAAAAAATTCTTTGGTTGTATTTTATTTCTAACACGGTAGAAAGGAATTCACGTTAAAGAAATTTCTTGGCTTCCTGAAGGTAGTAGCACATTCGTGATAGCACTTACCGCCCACAAGGTAGGAGTTTACATATTCTTATATCTGTTTTTTTATAAAGAAATTAATATTCCGTATATAGTTATTTTCCCCTCTAAGAATTTTCTTGTCTCTTGCTATTATACCGTCCGTAGCCAAAATATTTCAAAAGCTGGGCTTAATAAAGCTGGCACCAAAAGTTTATTTTTTATTTTTAAGTCTACTTTTTTTAATACTAAAATATTTGTTCACCCCTTCTATTACTTTCAGCCCACCTTAAGGGAAGTTCGAGAAAATGTTAAGAAAAAACTCTCTGCTAATGTTTGGTCTTGCTTTTGTTTGGTGTTCTTTATTAAGTATATACTTTTTAGAGCCTACGGGCCAAAGAATTATACCTGAAAAGATGGAAAAAACATCGTCGTGGGAAACATCTATAATTTAGATGTGATTTTACCTAAAAAAAGTTACTTCTTTGCCAACCCTATTCAATAATAAAATAACAGTTAATAGATGCTCGTTATTTCTTATGACTATCACGTTGAGAGTTGTCAGTTTTTTTGCATACAGCTTTTGTAATTTACTGATGTTGATCATTTAATTTTTTTAAAAAAATTATTTATGTTGTGCACTATTAGACTGTCAAAAAAGCTTTTTGCTGAGCCTTAGCGTACACGGTTTTTTTAAATCCCCAGTTAGTTTTAGTATGAGCGGTATTAACTGTGTGTAGAGAAGCGGGACATAACCTCACTGGGCGGAAACAATAGTTCTTTACAATCAAGTACTGATAAAAATTGGTTCACTTTAAGAGATAGGATTTACTTGTACTTTCTATATTTTCCCAGCATCTACTATAGGAAAATTATATATAACATATGACTTTGCTCGTCGTAGTTACCGACTTTTCTAAGTGTACCAAAATCTAAGTAATATTTGTGTATTTTCGCTTTAACTTCAAGTCAGCAAAGGCTTTCCACGACCGTAGCACACCTTTCTTAAATTCCCAGTGCTTGTTAAACTGTTAACCTTTTTCTTCTCCAAAATACTTATTAGGGGAGTTGACGATGACTAAGCTTTTAGGTTTTTACTTTTTGTCGACTGCAACTACAACCGATTTCAATTGGCGCTGTAACCTTTTACAACCTGAGCCCCTTGCGTTACCCTCTCATTACACTGTTTAGCAGTCGCAGCCTTCACATTCTCTGCCTTTTATACTGAACCTTTAAAAATCAGAATTGCCCTTTTAAAATTGGTATATGAGTATAGCGCTTATTATACAGATCCAGATTCAGACCCAATCCATCTGAATAACTATCTTCCCTCAGGCTTTAAAGTTAAAAAGTCTACTTCGCAATGCGAAGAACTAGGGGTGGCCTTGAGTCTTTTAAAATAAAACCTTTGGTAATCAAAAATATGTTTTATTAACTAGATAATTACTAAAAACCACTTTTGGAAAACTAATTGCTATAAGGTAACGTTTTAGAAGATTAGCTCTAGCTCTGTGAAATAAAATCTATAACTGCAATGCTACCAATTTTTTACGAAACAGATCAAATTAGACCTACGGACTGGAGACTACAGCCAACAAAAAACGAAAAAGGCACGGACGCGCGAGAAGAGCGACTGACTTCACTCTTTTTATTTTTCCAAAAATTTGGTCGGTAATATGAAGTCGAGCGCAGGTTATCAGGGTTTATAAGGACAAGGTTATACACGCAACTTTCGAAAACGAAAAAGGAGGGTTGTGTCGGTATAACTCGAACCCACGACCTTGAGTATGTCCGTTAATGCTCTTAAACGCTGAGCAACGACGAGAACTCCCGATCCCGAAGGCTTCCGTAGTTAAGCTGTTACAGAGAGCTCAGTCCTGATCTGTTGGTAGTGGTGCCCTTATCGCTCCGAGGGGGCCTCATAACTGCTCCGAAGGACTATGGAGAAGCGTAGGTGTATACCAAACCGCACTCCTTTCATTAGGTCTAAGGTGGTGGAAAACCTCTAAATACCACCATCAAGTGAGATGCCACGAGTAACTAGACTCAAGGGCCTCCTAGGGACCGACCAGTCTTCCTTTATTTCTGTTTTATAAGAAAAATGTACATCCATATGTTTTGTAGACTATGTTTACTCTCACGATAGCGCGGTTCTTAAAAAATTTGAGCTTAAGATACTATTTGGCGTATATAACCTCCAGCTAGGGAAAAGTAAATAGTTTGTTCTATTTAAGTAGAACTTTAAAAAGATGAAACCTTGTAGGTTTTTACCTTGGATAATTTCATTTCTATATATATATATATGTGTATTTAAACTGTATTTTCCTTCTCGAAGGGTTGGGGGTTTATTGCCCTCCAGGATTACTCTCTCAAAGGAATATTATGACCATCCCTAGGGACCGGAGAGGAGACTAGGCCATTTAACCTAGTGTGAAAAAAAAACAAGAAAGGTTACCACCAAAAGAGACGACTATTACTACAAAACATCAGCCAAACCTTCTTAACTAAACGCTCCCATCTATAGGGGGAAGCTTAATATATACACTATCGCTCACGGAAGAATGAACAACTGTAAAAGTTGATAAAAGATGTATTTCTTGGTGCAATTTAATCAAGCCAGATAAAATATTACTTGTAGCGAATTCCCTAGTAAACAGTTATACATATTACAGCAAAATCGTATTTACAAGACTACGTACAATAGCAAAAAATAAAATTTTAGTCGCCTTAAAAAATCCCCCCATGCATGCAATAATTGCGCGCATTAATCTCGGCATCCTTTCTACCAATTTTTTCAACGTTTCCTGCTGGATACCAAATTTCCGTTGATGTCACATTTTTCCTGAAATTCCTATCTAGTTCATCCCATTATTTTTCGATTGAATTAAAGTCCGGACTTTAGGTCACGCCATTATTTGGATGGTGCCTTCCTCTTTATTTGCTTGCCAAGAACGTTTTGCTCGCCCGAGTGATGTGTTTAGGGCCCTGTCCTGCGTTAAGGTAAAACTGTTACCGATTAATCGCACTCGCCGGGGCACCGCACTGGTTACCAAGTTTTGAAGATAATTTTCTTGCACAGCATGATCCCAGAAAATTTTGAGAAATCTCTGACGCTGGCAAACAACCTCGAACTAACACGGAGTCACCAATGTGCTTTTCTGTTGGAACTACGCATGACCGGTGATTTTTCCCGCCTTGTTCCTGTTGAAGCTCGCGTTTTGCCATAAGTCTTGGCATAATAAATCTACGGCTTTTTAAGTAGCGTCATTGTGTCGAGCACGTTATTATGAGCAACCCAATCTTTAATTTGACATTGTATTTCATTCCTTTCTTATGCTATTTATAATTTTTCGCTTTTCAGTCATCTTGACCAAAACATGATACCTACTAGCCAATTATCTGGTGCCGGTTTAAATCTGTGCTGGGCATACATAGAGTTATCCCCGCCAAGTCTATAAACTTGAACATGGTATAAGAAGGCTCTGAGGTCTCTAATGATGTATTTATATAGCTTGTATTTTATTTTTAAGGTACTTTTAAAAAAACTGACCCGCTTCGACCTTCCTACACTGTACTTTAATCGTTCTTTCGGATCTAGCCCTAATTGATTCAATTATTCACAAAAATCGCAACTTGAGAATCCTTTCATGTCGTCTCGAAACCTGGCTAAATGGCCCATTTGTCTGCATTTATAATAGTTTACCATGGGTTTTTAAATAAGATGCATCTTTCAAATGCTAAAGTATCCAGTTAGATAACTTCGCTAACCTCGACATTAACATTTAGGCTTATTGGAACCTCAAGTGCTATCTTTCTAAACTACTCTTTCTCAGATCCCGGAATAACTTTCGAGCTTTTGTTAACAATAAATGGAATTTGGCGTTAATTAACATTCTCCTAGGGCGGTGCCTTATAATAGCACATATCTCTATAAGAAAACGTCTCTAACTCTTTATTCGGCTTATGTTCCGTGGAAAAATTCACCTGATAATACAACAGAGAAAGCTTCTTTTTCCCTTCTCAAACTCTTAGAAGAAAGCACTCTTTATGGTTCTGCTAGTCGCAAATTCTCTCTCTCGCCTCTACTCGACCAAGGCAGCCGCGATGAGGCCCTTGGCATAGTGTAAAAATAAGAGATTGACAAATTTATAATAGTTTAAGAAAGAGCGCCAATATTTAAGTACTTAAGTAATCCACCGTTTTTCTCACATCGACTGGATCAGATTCATTCGTATCTTTAGTGCGCACAAATACTTTTCTTAAAGTAATTGTTGTTGACAAAAATTCTATGCCTATGTGGTGTTTTATTTTCTAATTTTTCTAAACAACTTACGTGTTTTTTAACAGAAACTCACCATTTTCAGGTCTTCTAAATCCAACTTTGATCATATGCGCACATTTTTAGGAGAACAAACGCACCGCTTTGCCTACTAGCAACTTTATTAGTATTTAGCATGTGCAACTACCAAACTATTACTTAGTGCTGTACTACTCCCCCTTTGCACCATTTTAAAATGCTATTACTGCATAGTCAGTAAAGTTCAATGGCGTTAACATGTTTTACGAAGTATATCCACTTGTTAACCACAGAGTTTCTTTACGCAAAATAAAACTGTAATTCTTATTTACGGTTATTTGACTCTTTTATTATGTAGGTTCCAGAACTAGGATATTGTGTATAATAAATTATAAAGTTATGTTAATTAAATGCTTTGCATTTAAATACGCTTGGAGCACAGCACCCTCAAACTTTAGAAATGGTGGTGTGGCGCCTTCTAAGGTTCAACGCTCACGAGTATGTACACTCAAATCAACGGAAGATTAAGACAGTGAGGGTAGCTGCCCTCATGTATTTAAAAGCTTTGGACACTTCTGAGTCACTGCAGTTGGTTCTGCGTAACAAGCTGGTTTTTGGTATTATGTAGGAGTACACATGCATGGAAAATTCGTGAAAAAGAAATGTTTTTACCTTGTAACTATAACAGCGACGGGGTTAATAGCGGGGTTCATATACACCACTTCTCTGTGGTATGGATTCTAGTATTACTCGGAATAAACCTTATAGAATTTTACTCGGTAAAAGTTTTAAAGATAAAGCCTTCAGCTACTGCAGTTTCCACTGTAATCTTTTTATTAGTTTTTCTATATGGGCTACATCGGTATAAATATTTAATTATTTAGTTGATTTTAAGCCTGCCTCAATCATTCTTGAAAAATCTTCAACCGTAAAAATAAGAGAAAAGAGTGTCACGGTAGAAATTCCAAACTCTCAGGTTTAACTCTTTTTATTTTAACTTTACCTGTTCGAACTAAATTCTCCTTAAATATTATTTGACCTATAGCAAGGCGCCGTCGGAACAAGTATATATTCGGGGAACCTTTCTAATTCCGAAAAAGATTGTGTTTTAATATTTGACCCTGTTAAACAAATATTTACTTTAGAAAGATCACTTTCCAAATTTTTTTTAAAACATAAAAGACACCGAGAAGGTGATACACACTGTTCTATTGTTTAATTCTTTATTAGCTTCTGCCCTTGAGGTAGATGTCGAGAGTAAGTTAGTATCTTATGGTGATTCCCCCTTGAACATCGTAAAGGCCGCTGGAGGGGGCAGGTTTTGGATTTTTTATAATAAATACGAAAGTCCATTACTTTACTATTATACTTTTTAATAGTAAAATATCTGTCTTAATAGCTTTAGGTTGTTGACCACTTTTTCCCTGGACTTTTCCGTTTTTTTTTATAAATACTCTTTTTTTTAATTTTTGTACAGGACGAGCGGATCTTATCTAAGTACGCCCCAAAAACCGTTAAAGAGAACAATAGAAGTTAAAAAGTCGTCAGAAGGGGCTAAGCGTTCTCGTGTTGCTATGAAGCGAAAGGAGGGTCACCACTTTTCCAATTTTTGTTTAAATTTTCTAACGACCTGCGAGTAGATTTAATTAATCCTTCTGAACTTAGTAAAAGCAAAGTCGCTTTGTTTAAAGAGAAAAATCTTGAAGGCCAGCCCAAAGATGACGAGGATAATTTCGATTTATCTTCTTCTGATAATCTTTCTTGGTCGGGGGAAGAACCGGAACAGCCCGACGCCCACAATCTAGTCAAGAAAGTAAATCTTACACGAGATGCATTATTTTTTTTAAAACTTAACTTCACTTTATAATAGGAAGTTACTCAACAAATAACATCTGAAGCTGGCGAATCGGATGGATGTAATTGATGCTTTACTTAATATAAATTTACTTTTAATGGATTATCATAGCTCTGGACTCGGACCTGAACTTGAGTGACAGCGACTAACCACATAGTCTGGGGGCTGCTTATTTTCATCTATACAAATTACACCCTTTATATGATAAAGACGCCAAAGTTATTAAGCTGAATATTATAGGAAAAAATTCCATACAAAACAGAATTCTCCACAAATAAAATATTATTAAACTAATTTTTACCCTTAAAAACTTTTTATCTATTTTATGTAAACACTAAACTAAAATTAAAAAATATACAAAAAGGAAAATTTTGTAAGATATAAAATTCTAGCCAGGTTAAATTATAAATAACAAAGTCATAATACGTTATCACCTGCGCAAAGTCTAAAAGTTATATTTAAAATTGAAAGTCCTCTGAAATAAGTGTTTATTATTTATGATTTATAAAGAAAGCTCTTAGTTCCGAGGTTTTTCTTTCTTTCCCTAAAAAAAAATTATTAAAAAAAAAAATAAATTTGTAAAGGTATACCAGGTATAGCGCTTTTAAGGAGACTCCAGCCACTTTAACGACCTTAAAACGTACGCCAGGAAGATCACCCACAGCGTGACCAGAACGCCCGAAACCCGCGACTAACACGTTATCGTTATCATCCAGATACTCTAAGCAACCGTCGTTAGGCACAAAGGCAGTGATTTTCTTTCCATTTTTGATCAGGTGGACTCGGACGCATTTCCTGATTGCTGAATTGGGCTGCTTAGCCTCAACTCCTCTGAAGTATTAAATAAATACGTAAACTGAAGAAATAAGTACATATAAAATATACAACATTTTGTCTACAACTATGCCTTTGGCATGGGAAGCACCATCAAATGGGTTGGCTTTTAAAGTCGATAACTGATTTCTTTTTTTATAGTCCTTATCATGCCAACGATTTTTACGACGAATATTTTTTAACTTACGGCCTGTTCGAATACCTCTGGGTTTACCTTTAAAATAAGTAAAGTAAAACTAACTGTATACAGGACAACTGTAAAATTAAAGGTGTTATAGTATGAAAACTATAATCTCTACGAATAAAAATAAAAATTAAACGAATTTAATCATATTTAATATAAAATAAGCATTGATAACTAACTTTTAGAAAAATACAGGTATAAAATTATAATAAATTTAAGGTAAGAAAGCTCAAACCCATCGCTGCGAGAGGAAGGTGAGGCACAAAGTAACCGAAAAGGTCTCCCCTAACGAAAGTCGTTATATTACGAGAATACACGTGTAATAATCTCAACTTTAAAAGGCTTGACCCGCATACAAGCTATTGTTAACTAGCTAGAAATATTTCTTTGTCTTGAACCTATTGATATTAGGCTCTAATGCCATCAAAGGAATTTTATTAAGGTTATTGAAGGTAGTGATTAAGCCATTTAACTTGATCTTAAAGTCATTTAAATGGCCATTGCACCATCAAAGACGGCCCAGCCCACCTACCCCCCAGCATCTGTCACCCGATCATTCCACTTCGGCAAACGGCAAACGGCAAAATTCCCGAGACCGTGTGCTGCGCCTACTGCTTGCGCTTTTATAGAGTGAATAGTTGTGTGTATTAAGGTTTTAAATTTTGAATGACAGCTACTTTACGATGCATCTGCTATTAAATCTCGTTGAATAAACAATTCGTGGCATAACGGTCAAAGAGCTCAGACGAAAAAATTTGAAATCGCCTCCGACACGGTATTACGCACAACCTGCGTAACTGAGACATCTACAATCCCTCTAGTCGTTATAATGCGGTTGTAGTTTTGCTTTCGTGTGGGCACTGTGTCATCTGTTTGCGCTATATATACTAGCTATCACAAGCTGGGAGTCAGACCACGCACATCGCACATTATGCCGATGACACAGCAATCTACGCAACTGCATAAGCTGCGTTATCTTGAGACACTCCAAGCTTATGGCGAAATGGGGCATGAAAACCAACACTGCAAGGACTTAGGTCAGCGAAAAAATTGATACTCTCATTAATAATTGGTTGCGGAGGCGACACCACGGCGTTATTGTGATGGCGGCAACGTACTTAACCGCCATTGTGCGCAAAGAGAGTGACGTTCTTGCGCAACAAGCTCCGTTATTCTGTATGATTGTACGACCTTACACAGCTTATGCTTCCCTGCTAGTATGCGCCTTGAATTGACCAACTCCGCCAGTGTAGCGTAATGAATTCTGCGGTAGTAGTCCAATGAGTTATTATTGAAGTCAATATCCATTGCTCCGTGAAGAGTTGTGGTCGAAGCTCGGTGGTTCATTTCCCAACGACACGACTTACTTTTTAGGCCTCTGATAGTTGCGTATTTAATCTCGTCCTCAAATTCTATTAGAGGTATCCAGCACAACCATTTAGGGCAAAACATAACTGTTTTTTAGATGCCTACCCGGGGAGGGTCCTTGGGCCTGCTTGGAGAGTTTCCCTTGACCTTAACTGGCCTTAATGGCCTGGAAGCACAAACTCTACTGCAAAAGGTAAAATAAATTATAAGAGCCGAACTAATTTTCTTCTCATAATGCAAAAAAATAGAAGTTAAAAAAATTTGTTCGGTGAAATATCAGCTGATGAAAACCACATTTTAAACCTACGAAAAAAAATATAGTAGGCATATATATTTTTTACTACCCTTTTCCTTTTAGATTAGAGTAATTCCATTTTTGCTCTGTTAATATATATATAGTTTTAAACTATCACGGCTTAAAAAAAAAATTGCAACTCTTTTAAACAAAAGTAGAACCAAAAGTACCTAAACTAACAATCTTTGATACTTTGGTTTACTTAGAAGAGAAATTCTTGTTCTCCTGCATTTATTATGATAAAAGGATAGCGCTTCTTAACTTTTTATAATTAAGCATTAGTTGATTTTAATAACACCATTAATGTAAAGTCCCATTTTACAGTAAACAGCAGCGTTAAGGATACGGAAAGTGTTATTATCGCACGTGCTAATAACGTTATGCCTCAAAGTAGCCAAGCACAGATTTTTTGTTCCACTGAGGCTTTGGGTTTCGAGTTTAACATTTGTTTTTGCTTTTTATAAGATGGGAGAACCGAAAAAAGAAAGAATAAGCTCAAGGTCTGAAGAAGCACAACCTGTTAAAAGGAATACTGGTGACAAAGAGGATTCTCGTTATTCTAAAGCTGATAAAGAGTTAAGAGAAAGTAAACACAGAAAAGAAGAAAAACCCAAATTCTCTAAGGATGAGAAACACGGCGGTGCTACCCACGATGAAAAGCGTTCTTCCAAAGTCAAGGAAGATAAAACATCTAGGCAAGATTCAAAAGCACATAACGTTAAGGAGAGTGTGAAACGCGCAGATGATAGTAACACAGTAAATGAGATAATAAACGAAATAAAAGTGCTTGACACTACTGAAACAGGAGCGTTGCCCACAGAAGAAAGTTAGTTGTAGAGATTTTTTAACTGAAATTTAACTTCCTTTTTTTTTTTTTTTTTTTTTTGTAAACGCCGTTTAATCTCATTCTTTTGTGACTTACACCATATACAGTTCAGAAGATGGACAGATCTAAGGCGCCAAGCTTACGTGTTAATAGAGATGAAGTACTTTTTATTTTTTAACGGGAACCACATTCTTTATACCTAAATTTTTCTTTAGTTTATTTATCATATTTTTTTTGTTACACTTTATTAATAAATTTTTATTTAAAAGACATGTCCTTTTCTTCTTAGAGTATTTCCGAAGTATAATAACCATCACAGGTGTGTTATTTTATTTTACTTTGAAAATTTTTTTAATTAAATAATTTTTTAAAAAAAAAATAGAATCGAGTCATATCAGCATGGAAAAGTCCCGGAAGATTTAGAATTGAACATGCATACTTGGTGCGTTTGCATTAAGGTTTAAATAACCTTTTTCATAACTTTAAACGTAGGATGGACGCGTCACTTAAAGAACTTGGAACTCTAATTAAATCCATTGAACCTGAATCTCGTAGGAAGCATACTAGAATTAACTTTTCTTGCGTGTATCCCACGGCCAGAGGGCACATGATGATGAAAGAAATTGGCACTATTATAGTCGGCCGGCGAACTCCCGACGATAATCTGAAGCTTTTGGAGACTCGCTTTAGAATCGGCGACTATCTTGACGTATATTTACGTTTTGTTTTATCATGCTATTAATTATATTAAAGAGATTTTTTAAATTTTGCTTAAAAGTAAGGGTTATGGCTTTACGTCATAGCGGTGTGATTGTGGAATTTTAATTTTATTTATTAAAGTTTAGATACTATATATATTATATATATGTATATTAATCTTTTCTTAAATATCTACTCACTAAATAAATTTTTCACCTATATTTTTGTATTCTTTTTTAAAAATCTATTTTTAGTTTGCTTGTTAGTTTTTAGCTTGAAATTTAAAAACTTTGATTTTGTAATTCATTTTATTATCATAAGATTAATTTAAAAGAATCCTGTTGTCTTCAAAAGTTATAAGTTTATACTACGAAAGAATATTCATTTATTTAGTTCTTATTTAATTTCGAATAAATATGTTTTTCAATTTATAAAAGTAATTTAGATCAATTTAAATTGTTATAGTTCATAATATTTACTTTGTAGTTATAATTTATTATAAATTCATAATTATTGGATTGCTTTTATCAGTAATACTTTATTTTTTTATATTTTTAAAATTTATATATTATTTCATAATTTTTTAAATATAATGTTTTTATTATTTTTTACTTTAAAATATAATATATGTTAACAATTAGCCTGAATTTCGTTTTTTTGATTTATGATATTCTAAATTTTTTATAAAGGAATTCAAGTTATAGATTAATATTACAATTGCCTTTTAGTTTATTACTAAATTATAAATGTTTTGTGTTGCTTTTATTTTCTGTACCAACTTATAGTTTACTATTTATTTGTTATAGATTGACTATCTTTACTGCAATTTAATTTGAAATACAATAATTTTTTTATTTATTTTTAGGTTTGCATTGAAACTCCGCAGTTGCAATCTCGTTATCTCTACTAATTACAGCACAACGGAGATTATTTTTTATTATTTTTTAAAATGATTATAAAAATAATACTTTTATTAATAAAAGTTTTATTTGCATGGGGAACTTGCAACTTATATTATTTTATTTTTGAATTAATTAAACTTTTTTTACGTTGTTTTAAATTTTGTATTAAGTATAATTAACTTTTTTAAGTTTTTAATTAAAAACTATTTTAATTTTTACTAAAGATTAAGATTGAGTTCTTTTATCGAATTTAAATGTCTGGTTGTGCCCATAATTCTCTGTTTGAAATTTATAGATTTTTGGTTGAAGCGTTTTTTTTTATAGTTGTGTTAGTCATCACCGCTAGAATTGATCTTATTATGAAACTTATATAATTTTAAAGAGTTAATTTGTAGGAAAACATTTAAGTCTTGCTATGAAAAGTCTGTTAAAGGCCCTTCATTTTTGCTAATTTAGTAACAATTGTTTGGTTTATAATAAAAGAAAGTAAATTATTATTAAGCAGATACTTATCTAGAAGGAAAGCTTGTAACATTTAGGAGTTATGGCTTTTTATATTTAATTTAAGCGGAATTTTATCTTTTACTATAACTTTTTAATGTAATTATATAACCGTCGGAGTTACATTATATGATAATTAGAAAAATTAGAATATAATTTTTTCTAGTTGCATAAATTTATTTTTTTTGTCTTGGTACATGTCTTAAGAGAAACTACGGGGGAAGACCAATCATTCAAGATCTGAAAAAATATTATATAATTCTTGCTAGTCATGCTTTTTCACCGCCCACCTACCAAGTTTAAGAAAACGTTTTTGTTTTTTTTAATCTTTCGTAATTAAATTTTTCCGGCGCTCATAGTGTAATTCGTTTGAAGTCTAAAGAGAAATTACTAAAACTTCAGGGGAGACTGTAATGAATAAGACGGCTGGGAGGAGTTTTATGTAAAGCTATAACAGTAAATTAGGAATTCAGGTATATGCAAGTGAGATTTTAATTAACTAATTACAACGAAGGAAAGGAGGTCGTTGACTAGAGAAATGTGGTTTGCTGAGCAAATAAGTTAATAAAGAAATTCATTTACTTTTTGTTTGTTACCGATTATCACGTTGAAAGTCTTTAAATTTTTGTTCTTAACTCTACATTTTTTTCCTTTGATTTAAAGCTTAGCATACTATAATTAAATATCGCTCTATGTTAACAAAAGTTCTTAAAACTTTATTTTAGCTTAACTCGTTTTTTTTTTATAAACAATAATAATTTAACATGTTATGTTTTTATCTCTCAAACACTACGTAATTCTGTCAATAAAACGGCTTTCATTAAATTAATTCACTATTTGCATGAATATACATATGTATAGCAATTTATAATTGTCGGAAATATTTATAATAATGCCCTTTTTATTTTAAAGTAAAAGTTTGTGAGCGGGGAGGAAGGAAGGATGTATGTGCTAAATCAAATTGATGGCAGGAACAAGTAATTATCTTCTCTGCTTCCTTAAAAGTGAGAATTTTAATAACCTGATTTGTAACTATTGCTCCCCAGCATGATTTTAAGTTTTTGTTTTGCATTCGTTAGTCATTTTGTTTGCCTAAAAAGAGTCTTAGGGTAGCATAAAGTTGCTCAGCGTAGTTAATAGAAGGTAAAACCATTTTGTAGGTTAGAACAGGATGATATTTATGGGCTCTGTGGAACCCAGCGCTCTGGAAGCAAACCAATTTAGCTCTGCTCCTTAAATAAAAAGTTTTATTAATATAAGCAATATACACAGTGTTTATTGTGCACACTATAAGTACTATTGGTGACTGACTGTATAGAGCTGAAAGCTTTTTCCCTTGGAGTCATGTAGCACCTTATCCAAACCAATACCTTTTCATTAATAATTTATAAAAGGTAATTTTTAGTGCCTGATCGGGTCAAAAAACAGAGCGCTTACGAGTTTTTAACTGGATAATAGCAAACAAATTAGTTTAAAGCCTGTATCTAAGCAATTTCATATATACAATCATTAACCTTCACTTTTAACCCCTATTAATAATACAACAAAGAGAAATCACAAAAAATTCAAAGACGGTTGCGCCGATGTCGATAGCATGGGTCATCTTGTGGTTTTGTAACTGAGCTCTTCTGTAATTGCTTTATAAAACGATAGCCAAGACGCTCAACTTAAAGATCTTGATTAAGGCGCCATTTCGAACCACGGCGCACCCGTCATGAGGTGTAATAGCATGCTTTGTCTTAGCTGATACGAAATATATATTGCCGGTAAGTTATAGGTTCAGGCAGCAAACATTACTGTCATAATTAACCTGAACACAACTCATACAAACGAAGCTTGTTGTAGAATAAAAGTATATTTTCCCCACTAAGAAAAATATAGAGTTTGACTCTTTTTACAGCCAGTACTTATGGTAGTGCCATTATAGGAATAACCTTACCGTCACAGTTTAAGTTGGTAAAAACATTAAGCGCTTTAGTCTAAACAATGACCGTCTTACATTAACTTTGTAAATAAATTATGTTCTATTTTTATTAAGTTCTGCTATTAAACAAAGGTTAAGCACCCTATAGTTATTATTAACTAACACAATTATATCATGTAGTTATTATTAGGTAAAGCTTTGCGAAAATCTAAAGTAGGCGGTACTTCCAATAATTTTGTATCAAATGCAGTAACTTAAACTGCTATCTAGCCTACCTGGAGTCAAATTTTTTAATTAGTTAGTAAAAGGGGTAAAAGGGTGTTACATACTTTTTAATAACAGCGAAACACTAAGTCTTAAAAACTGATTTGCTTTCTTAAGTATATATCGCTTTAGTTAGCCCCGGTTTTGCAATGTTCTTGTTGAATAAATCTTTGCCAATACTCAAGGAGACTGCAAAATTAATTTAGCGCTTTGCTATTAATTTTTTTATATTGCACTGGGGCACGATACAGCCGGTACGAGTATAATAACTCAAACTGCTTAATTTACCAAGACAGACTCTACAGAACACTATTTTGCAAAGTAGGTCGAAAGTGAGTAAACTCTCACTAACTTTATAGATAAAATATGAAAGATTTTTAATAATACTACACTACTAATTATTATTATAACATTGTTATTGAGTTATAATTGCTATTATTTGCTGCTTTATTGTTATCTCACCATTACTGTATCATTAATAAAAATATATTCAATTATATATTACTAGTACTGTCACTAATTAATACAATTACTATTCTGTTTACCATTATTGTCAGCATTTAATGTTATAATCTAGCATAGAAAGGTGTTTCAGTCATCTATGTTTAGTACTGGGGAAGGCAATACAGTTCAGGCTTTATGCTATCTTCTGGGAATCTTAAAAGTTTTTTTAAATTAATTTGTACCAAGTCACCCTAAGCTTCGCTCTAAACAAAACATTTAAGTCCGCTTTACAAACTTAACATCGATAATAACAAATTTTAAGTTGTAATACTTGTAAATCATCTAATGAGACTTTTAAATTACACTTAAAGTAAAAGAGGAGACGGAGGGGAAGTAGAAGTCCTATAACCGCGGCAGCCCCTCCCACCTCTCAGACTGCACAGTGGGACAAAATAAATTATTAACTCAGCACTGTTGTATAGAAACTACCGAATTGCACAGAAAACATTGAGATAAAAACTAGTAAAAATTTTCTTGATGTATTCGGTGTTTTGATTGCTACTAACTAATGCTATAAAACGTTACTTTCTTTATATAGAGGCACCTACAAACGTTTAATTAAAAATTTATTGTCTTAACGAAAATGCTTTTTCGGTAATTTTACTACATTTAGTTATTTTTTATATAACAGTTTTTTTAAGCCTAGGAAAAAAGAAATCACAAGAAGTAGCCCCCCAGCCTTGGATGGAGGAGCCATATTTTTCAACATTTATCAAACAAGGGATCGTTTGGTCAGAATTAGTTAAGCCGCCTTACGGGGTAACTCAGCATGAATGGCTCGCCACCAACAGTTATAAATATATTAAATTATACATACTTTTTTAGTTAAAAACTTTTAAATCTCTTCTTTTCTGGCTTGTCACAATATATGGTTATACTAACATTATTATAAGAGTTTTTTTAAATAACAAACTGCCAAAAAAAATTAGCTAGACCTTTTTTTAACCACATCAACTTGATCATTGCTGCGCTTTCAGGAAGCTGTACCGAGCAAAGGTGCCCAAGTGTGCCAGCCGGTCCAAGGTTACCTCAAAAACTTACTTTTATGGTATAAGCTTTTGTTTACTTTTACTTCTTTCGTAAGGATAGAATATTTTTGGTTGGACGGAAAAGGGAAAAAACTAAAAAGGTTATCTGCTCCGCAATACTTTGATTATATGGACTCTTTTATAACCGAGCAGTTGAACAATGAGACACTTTTCCCCACCAAACACGGTGGCTAGGTTCATATTACGGCTAGTATTTGCCATTCTTAACAGACTGCTTTTATTAGGCAATCCCTTTCCAAAAGACTTTATTGCAATATGCAAGAAAATATACCGCTTGCTATTTACTGCCTTTACCCATGTCTATCTCAACCACTTTGAGGAAGTCGCTGCTCTAAAACTGGTGGCCCATTTAAATACTATCTTTGCTCATTTTATACACTTTGTGGACGCATACTCTCTTTTGGACAGCAAGGACTACACAACTCTCGACAGCTACCGTTGCAAAATACTCAACTTGAAATAAAAGCTTTTGGTTACTTTACTAAAAGTAAAATAATTTCGGAATAAAAAGGGGGTAAGTAGGAATTTCTAAAGTTTGCTTAGACTAAACAACTTAGTTTAAGTGTAAGCCCAATTTAGAATGGCGCACCGCCAGTGCAAATATATTCTCGAGTTATACGAAGAAAAATTTCGCCCAACGCGCACCGCAGTGTTGAATTCTTAATTTCCAAGCACAAGAGAGAGACTAAAGGTCTGTAGTAGCGAGCTATGTGTGTTCGGAACTAAGAAATACATCAGTGACCGCAAGCTTCCCAGTAACGCAATATAAACCTTTTCACTGGGGGAGCGTAGAAGTCCCCTCAAAAGAAGAATAAGATTTCCTGTACTGGTACTTCGTGCGCGTTCGTTAGAAGTGCTCTGTTCTTCTATACACGTGTTTATGGCGTCAACAGCGATGCTATTATGAAAGTAGTAGCTCCTTTGTATCGAAAACTCCTAACGAATTGCGGGAAGAGTCACCTTATGAGCTGTTCTTCAGCAGAGCCCCAGACGTCCTGGCGAGAGTGATCCTCGTATATTCTAAGTAGAACCGCGATGTACACCCGCTGGGACAATTTTTCCTGCTTCAGGAGATGCGGAAGCTTCTTTAGACATCCTTATCTCGGCATATGAATTAGCTTTTCTATGCAACAAAGGGTTTTTACATAAACAGATCACCTGCTTTCAATAGAAGCTGGCGCTGTTGTAGGTTTGCGTTGAAAGATTCAGCAAAGTTGTGCGATTTCAGCAGAATTTGTAACAGTGCAGTTACATACTCAGTAGACAAATATTCGTAGGCGCTGCCCCTCTATATAAAGGAACCCTTAAAAAGTTTTGCAGCCTATCCAGCATGAAGACAACAGTACCGACGGGCACTCGGAACGGGAAGGAGCTTCGTTCGTGGGTAGGTCGAATCGCTGCGGAAGCAAGATATCTTCAACAGCATGGAGGAGCTCAAGCTGGACAACACACTTAACAAGAGCGCACTCCGATAGCGTGTGGCCGGCCCCTTCTGCTGTGGCTGCCAGTGAATTAGTTCAGGAAAAGCGCCGCTGTATGAATGTGACTAGGACACCTTCCGGAGGTCGGAAGTTCATAAGTTCGTGTGGCATTGTGGTCTCGAACATCGATATTATGCGCCTCACGATAAGTTCCCACATTGCAGGTTGTAGGGCCCCGCAGTTTCTGAGGACTAGCATAGACAGACACTGAACGGCGGAAGTGGCCAAGAGTCCACTCCCTTAGCGACCAGTAAGAGTAGATGATGATGGCGAACAGGCCTTTTACCCTTTTCGAGGCACCACTGCAAACGCTCCAGGAAACTTCCTAGTACTGGGGGTGCGAGAATGGCGAAGTGTTGAGTTATGGTTTCCATCATTGGAAACAACGCAACGGTGCATGTCGTCTCCACCCAAACTTTTTTCTATGATTCAGAGGCAAATTATAGCTGCAGGGATTTTCTTATGCAATCCTTGAGACAATGCAGACCTCGTCAAAAGCGGCCGGTAATCTCTGGTCGTCAAAGAGGCGGAAAAAAACGTGGAAGAGGTCTACCCAGTTTTGCTGAGTAAAGCAGTCGCCATAAGCGCGCAGCAGCTCGAAGGTTATATTCAACGCCCTAAAATTCTCGACTCAGCAGATCTTCAAAGTAAAAGGAAAAGGAAGTGACCTTGTTCGAAGGTCAATAGAGCAGCGCATTACTATTCTGTGGAGAGTTAGCATGAGTGGCAACCACCCGTCGATCCACGGACTGCCCGAGACAACTTCAAAGTTAATTTAGTAGTTATTGTATAGTAAAGTTGATTACGAGATTCTGTTATCCTTGCTCTTCTGATGCACCTCTAAAGCGTACGCTTGAATCATGGGCATCTTTGGACAATACCGGTTAGGCGACAGAAGGCCCATAAGAAAAAAAGCTAGGCCGATGCTTTACCGTCTCCATGCTTATTTTATCAAGGCCAGGGGCTACGCAGAACTCAAGAAGACAGTTTAGGTATTCTACGGCGGATGACTTACAGATGGCCGCTAAATGGTGCTGATGCACATGGCGAAATATGTCGAAAGCCGCAGAAACAAGCTATTGGAAATTGTAAGGTCGCCTATATCCCTAACGGAGTAACAAATAAGGCACGTGCATCGTGGTTGCGTTCCCATGCAGCCAATGAGAGGACGCAAAAGATGTTCTTCCAGCCAGACTTTAAGTTGTTAGCCTGCTGAGTACTTGGCTAAGTACAGCGTCAGTTGGTCGCGTATAAGAGAGCGTGCCTGTAATTGAACGAAGTGGGACATGCAACAGATAATCATGTCCCGTATTTTTTCCTCCTCGTTATTGGCCATGATATACTCAAAGGGCCGGAGAAAGTCCTTTTGGAAATGGAAGTGTGCGAACTCTCCCCTCTCAAGGAACTTCATGGATAATTGCCGCAGAGAATCCACGGCAAACAGGGCGATGGTTTGGTCCAGCATGCAGCCAGCCTGTGCAATTTGGTGTCTGTGAAAGGAAGGACTGCAAAAGGGTCACAGAAGTGGAGAGGTGGAGTGCCTTGTTGAAGTGGCTCCCCAACACAGTCCAGATTCGGGACCACTCCAGGCGAATGCGATCCATATTGTAGTGAGAGACCTCAACAATCTTCTGCAGCATGTACATCCGAGGCGGGCACGAGCTCTAAGAGTATGCGAAGGCATGGTGCCAAGAGGCGGACAGACGACTATCAGAACGAACCTGCAGCTCCTCCGCAGAGAGGGCACAGCACTGCCTTACAAACTCCAGAATGGCGTCTCCCGTCAGGTTTAAAGAATTCGAGAATATTCGTTCTACTGAGAATTGAATGGGCTGAATAACTGACTGCCAATGAAGCTCGTTTAAATCTTTAAATGAGCGTCACAAGTAGATACAACAAAACTAGAAGCCAAAACAACTCACCTTCTTCCTTTCCACTGGCGTGAGAGAAAAGTAAGTTTACCGACTTACCGCTGTGCTTGCGGGTCATTTGAGAGTTACTCGCACTGCGGCCGACCCTAAGTAACTTTTCCCTCTAAGGAAAAAGGGTAAGCGTGGAGAAAGCCGGATGACAGAGGCGCCTACACATACGGAATCGTGACTCTTGAAAAGACCGGGCTGCGCGCACTCAAGACGGGAGATGCACCAAAGGATATCGTACCACGAGGACTCCAAGAAGTTGGCCTCTCTATGCGCCACAGACAAGAGAGTAATCAGACACGCAAACTAAAAAAGGAGAACGCCGTGTGAAGTGCATAGCAACGCCTTTACAGTAGTGATGACGACCTGCTTTTCTTCCATTAGGGGAGTATCAGAAGACAGTAGAGTGGTAAACTTGGCAAGAGACGACACGCAGGCACCCCGCTCAAGTTCCATTCCAAAAAAACAACCAATGTGAATGGCGCTTTTAAAGCTTCCCAGGCATAGCTTCCAAGTGTTCTTATGCGCAGTAGTGCTCAGGGCTATGCTGATTGATGCTAGAAATACCGCCCACGTGCTGATAGAAACCAATTTTAGAAGGAGCATATCAAAGTGGTGGCTTCTTTAAGTACGCAGAAAACATGACTTTGACGTGTTCCACGCGAGTGGCTGTGATAAACTCGGAGGGAGCCTGAGACCGTTCCAGCAAAGTGTCACTAAGAGCCTCCAGAGCGCGCTCCATCTGTTTTCGATAAAGAAGATTCCGGGTCTTCTCATTGGTCAGTTCTAACACCGTAAATATAATAAAGTGTCGGTATGCAACCACAGGTGCGAAGGCAGTACCACTGGCCGAATAGGTAATGCGTGTGTCCAAGAAGCGGCCACCTTTTGTGCGAATTCCCTCCGCAGCGATACTGTCGTAGATGTTCTCGAGAAAGTCTCGCGGCAGATCTTTCTGGTCGTTGATGCCCCGGTTGTTTCTAACGAACTCATCTACAGTGGACGTGCACGTGGGGAAGTCGTGAGAAAGAGCGTGAAGGACAAGAAACCTTTAGTCATTTTTCTCTTGACATTCTTGTTATGCAAGTCGGTGGCCAGTATGATGACAGAAAAGGCCAAAACATAGGCAGTGTCCGCGTGCGCAAACACATCGCGATTGTTCTCATAATAACGAGCAGCAAACTTCTCCATCAATCGGTCTATTTTCTGAGCTTCTCCAGGAAGTCGAAAATTTCCAAGGAAATGTCTGAAAAGCAAGTTAAGAAAACGCTCAGAAACCGTTACGAGGCCAACACACCTCAACGCCGGCAAAAAATCCATGCCGGAGAAATCTAGCGAATCGACAAAAGCCAGCATGATTTCTCGGCAGTAGTCCTCGTGGTCTCCCAATAACTCTCCAATCATCGCTTTGTCAAGACGGTCCTCTCCAAGTAGAAAGCGCGCCACACTACAAGCGTCCTCTCCCAAGAGACCTTTGTTCTGCATAAGTCTGAGGCCCTCCTTCGGGCTGCTATTGAACTCTCTGATACACCGTTCGATGAGCTGCAGAAGGGAAAAGGTGTGAGGAAAAGCCCTCATCCGCAGTAAACAAGCACCTCTTTTGTCTTTCTCCTCGTCTCCATGCTTTCCAAGTCGTCTACAGTGAAGTGTTCGTGGTCGTCGTGCTTTTTGAGCGTACAAGGCGTAACAGCAGGCGCTGTCTCACTTACTGAAGTAACAGCGGTAGATTCGCTGTATTTTTCCTCACACAGTCTTATCCATTCGCTCATCGATCCCAAAATGGCTTTAAGACACGCCAAGCCTTTTAGATTTTGTTACAAACGAGATAGCCCAGTTAATCTCGAGTTATAAAAACCCGTAAATTTTAAATCTTTCTCTTCGCGGGGAGTCGCGCCCAGTTCAGAAGACTGACGCCCCTGCGCTAGTTTTCCCAAATCGCCAACAAGTCTGATGAAGATGTTGTCCATGGACAAGTCGCAATCGTAGTTTACGTGTAGATCGACGATCATTTGTGGATCGCCGCAAATACTCGCTCTATAGTCATCAAAAAGGTCCGTGCAGAGTTAAAATATAAGAAAAGGTCAACTTACAAGGCTTGTAGGATGAGCCATTTGTGGCGGAAGGACGATGTGGGCGACTCAAGAATTAAAAGAAAAACATTTTTGAAAATGATCTCGATCTTAAAAGAACTGTTATAAGTTGCAAGTGAAGAATAAAAGTAGTGACTGTGCGCAGTGAACCTGAGGCTTTAAAAATCGCCTAAAGTTGCCAAGAAGTAGCATGAAAATGGAGAGGGACAGCTTGAATATGAAAGTATTTTGAGAAGTGCCGTTTCTCAAAAGGGAAATGCATAGGTGTTTTTTAATCGAGTCGACAAAAGGCGGAAAGATGCTCAATGCTGGCGTGCAGTGTCCCAACGCTACCAATAGCAGTTCGAGAGACAAAATCTAGAAAGGAATGAAAAAGAATGAGGGGCTGCTTGACTTTAAGAAGCTGTATGCGACTTTGCCGTGTGGTTGCTGCATCTTCGCCTCTGAACCGGTCCACTGCGCGTCTTGAACGTGGTTGAACGAGAGGAGACAAAGCAGACGAAAAACAAGCAATGCATTAAGGGTGGTCTGATCTACGGGACCGCGACATTGAAGCTCTGGAAGGCGGCAAACTTTCAGATCAGTAACAATGCGGAAGCAGGTGCACAACCTTGCTCCCACTGCGAAAGGCAAGCCAGTATACTGAATCCAGAACTACCAGACGGCGCCGGTGATGGGCTACTGGCTCCCGCCTCCTCTGGTATCTCCCCGGCATCGGCGTTCAGATCCTTAAGTTCGGAGGACGTGGGAATCTTAGACTCCACCAGCTTATCCTTTTCTTAACAATCATGAAACAGTAGCAAGTAAGTGCAGAGGACAATTAAGAGAGAAAAAAGATCACCTCTATTTTCACTTTGTCTAAAAGGGAGCTGAGAATTTGGGTTAAAGTTGCCTTCGCTGCTGTTTGAACGCTGGCACTTTTAGAGGCCACGAAAATATCAAAGCAAGTTTGAAAAGCCCTTAGCACAGAGCCAGAAGTAAGTTGGCTTTGAGCACAAGTAACGGCTGTCAATAAGGCCTTTCAAAATGAAGATAGTAAGGCAAAGAGAAATAAATATTATTATAGAAAAAGGTTTATAGCAAAAAACCTTTACAACTTGTAGCGACAAGGGCTCAGTCCGCTCTTCGAGCCAGCAGTCGCAAATGGTGTAAACGACGTCTTCAGTAGGAATTAAAGAAGAGTTCCAGGCAAAAATTTTCTATAAGATAAAAATAATTTGTTTTGCAAGGTGTAAATAGAATAACGTAAACACTTGAAGGCAATCCAAGGCCTCCACCATTACACTTGGAATTTTACAGTGACAAAGGAGTTGAAATATTTTAAAATCATATTGACTGGCCCTTTTTTTATAGGTAAGGTAAAGTAAGACCGTGAGATAGGCTTTAAATGCAAAAAAAAAGGTACTTGCTCAGAAAAAGTGACTACTGTCCGGAAAAACATACCTACAATCAGTGGATTCTAAATTCTTTATAAAATTGTCGCAGGACGCTTTTATTTCTGTAGAAACAGAATATTTGTATTCTTTACTTGATATAATTTTCTGTAATGACTTTTTAGTAAATGTCAAGAGGGCGTCATTAGAAGGGCCGCAATATGATGGAGTGTCATGGCCATCCATTACCAGCGTCGACATAAAAATTGAAAGTCAAGTCTGAATCATTCATTCCCTGCTCCCCTCTAGACAGCCCCTGTTGGTCAATATTTGTTGCAATTTTTTAATTTGCTTTTCTTGTCGCTCGGTCGAATACTTCGAGCTCCTATCAAAAGTTGTCGCCTATCCAGATTATTTAGGCGTGGCCATCCGCCGCAGTACCAGTCACGCTGCTGGCTGTATAATTTAGATTGGACGAAATAGTGCTTTTGGGCGGATGCGCGTCTCCTATTTTTTTATTCCTACTATATTTATTATTTATTTACCTTATGAATCTGATAGGATACAGACCAGGCGGGCCCCTTACTTTCGGGTCCTGAGATGCTAATTAACCCCTTATTTACTGTTATTAAAGTGATGCCATAAGTTAGGATTAGACCCTGTAGATATATTTGATAGGTTCTGTTTTTTCTAATTGCTGAACAATTTGTATTATATTAATATATATATGATATATTCTTTTTCTAATTTATCTTAAATATGATATAAATAATTTTATATAATATAAGCATGGGAGGACTATAAACAGTTTTTTGTAATACATATAGTAGCTTAAGCAAAAAAAGGTCTATTAATAAAAAGGAAATGAAGTTTAATACCTGACCAATTTTTTTTAACCATTTAAATATTAGTTACTAAACATGAGTTCTAGATTTACTTTAAGCAATAATTTTAGATATTTTAATAAAACATTCACAAGACCTGCGTCGTTTTCATAATACTCAAACTAGAGGACGCGTTAGGTCAGTCTAACACTAGCACGTAGTTCCTCACCAATCTCGACCTAATTACCGTGGATGCTGTAACAGTAAACGTTGTGGTGTTTATAATATTCAAATTATATCAGCTACTTAAAAAGTTTTTGGTTACAAATAAAAATTTTAAATTTAATGTGCAATTTGAACTAATTTTACCCTCTGTTAATTTATACGGTCTTTAAATTTAGGTAAACAATATGGATTAGTCGCCGTAATGAATATTTAATTTTTATCGTTAACGCTTGTTGCTCAAAAAGGTTAGCTAACCGCAAAGTAATTACAATTGCTCTTCACATCGCGTTAATCTTCGCTGTTACGTAGTCCACGTGAAACCGCCAAGGCGACTAATTACCATAATAACCGCCAAATATCTTTCTTGGAATCAACAAGGGGAGTGTTGCTACCTAGGAATCTACAAAATTTTAAAAATCTCTGGTGCAAGGACTAATTTAACAATACAGCACTAGCGTTCTGATTTATATTTTTTTGTTTATTAGGTTAAAAAATTCTAAAGTTCAAAGTAAAGTATTCCAAGCAAAGCCTAATTAAGGTGCGAATCTAACATGACGGCTGCAGTCTACCCAAATTATACCCTGCATATACTGTTTAAATATTACATTATCTTTATAAACGAGCTAAATTAAGTTGCCTTGTGGGTTTCGACTCATCTCGACTCTGTTACAAAATTTTAATCAAACTTCGCTTATAATCCTATACAGCAGCGAAGTTTTTCCTGCCGAATGTGTCGTTTTTCTTGAGATGAATCTGTTCATAGGCAGGACAATAACGGAGCCTTGTACGTACCTTACAGACGTCCTACGATAGTCAACGCAGGTAGAGAAGTTAAGTAGAAGTAACTGCTTCAGAAACAGAGACTTGACTCCTGCGATGAACATTCCCTATATGCCGACCTTACTTTTAGCATAATGGACATGTAAAACGAACGTTGAGGATAAAATCATTAGTGGGAAAAACGCATCAGAGATGGCAATGACTTGTGCTAAACTAAACTTTTTATATTTGAAAATATTGGCACCGTCCGAATAACTCAAGCCTTTACCCCAAAAGCACGCGACATAGCAACGCCAAGGACTTTTAATGAAATAATGAATAGGCACTACAAGTTAGATTAATTTAAGCTATTAATCAGGAATTCTTTTATCATTCCAAAAATTATACTTGGATTCCCTCCGTACTGCTAAAAGGTAGAAAAAGGGTTCGGTAGCAAGTCGTTCTTTAAAGTTGGAAGCATTATATTATTTATCATAAACAGCTGGGAAGTTTTAACCTAAAATCGTACAGCGATGGTGATTAAATAAATTTTAAGCAAACTAGATGCAGTACAAGGACAACGTCTTTCTGCCACATAATTCACCGGTGACTTAAAGTCAGTTTTACAGAAGACCAAATCTCTGCTTGTCTACAATAGAAATAGAGCTCATGGTCAGAGGCTAAATGGTTAAAGTTCTTATAAAAAGAGGTCGTAGGCTCAAATGACGCTGTCGATCTTTGTAAATAACCAACCTGCAATTCGGGTTTGTAATAACAGCATCGTTAAAACAATACATAACAGGCTGACATTCGTTATTTTCGGGGTGTTAATAATAGCTACCATTAAACAAATAAATGCTACTATATAACTTTCAGATTGGTGATCAATCTTGTGTCCTAAGACAGGAGCAATACTAGTATACATATTTCTCGTGAAGCTTAATTAAATTTAATTTCGCACATTTTTTAAAATATAAATGTCCTAAACATTTTTTTGAAATTATGTAACAACTTTGGAATATTCATCAGATGGTAATAATATTCTAAATTTGTGAAGAGGGAGGGGGGATGTTAAATGCTTAAATTACAAAGACATCGCCAGCCTTTATGTAACCCGAGAGGCCTTATATTCTCAAGGGGGCTGACCTCCTCAACTCTCTCCATAATGGGAGAATTTAGATCAACCCTTTAACGTACAAAGCTCTGGGGCTTAAAATAGATTTGTTTTATTTTGCGAGATCACTTCCTATGTTGAACTATACTATAAAGACCAATATTTGTTTTCTAAATTGGGTTCTATATGTTAAGAATTTAATCACCTTACAGCACAAATTTAAAATTAGAATTATTAAGGGTAACTATTAGGTACCTTCATAATCTATTTGCTACAATATGTATGGTATATATACATATATTTTTTTAATAGAATACGTGGGTGGTTTTCGTCCGTCTTTCCACCTTCTTCCCTTCTTTCTTTTTCAGTTTTTACCGCGTCTTTAGTGTTTTAGTTTTAGGTTGGCCTGGAGGACCAGCGATATTATAAGGGTTAGGGTTTAAGTCTAAGTCTAGAGGGGTGGAAAAAAGACTAAAACGTCTAGAGAGCGTTATAGCTGAAGATATTAAATAGCTTAGTAATCCAGAGGACAACTAAGTAAACACTAAGTTTACTAGTTATACTAAATATTATAAACGGATTTAGGAAACTTATTTAAACACTATGTATTGGTATTTAAAAAAAAAACAGAAAACAAATGTTTACTTACCTAGCTAACCAAAAATAAACTTGTTACATCCAGAATGAAAACATTTTTGTTCAATAAAAAGATAGCGTAACAAATTCTCATCTTAAAGTTCACGGGTAACACTAATTTACCAATTTTTTATATTTTGTTTTTGGTGCCTAATCCGTTAAAACATGGTATCAAACTTACCATTGTTACAGGGACCGAGTTAGTCGTTTAGGGCTAATTTCCATAGACCTACTCTTGAGAATTGAACCTAGGGGACATGTGGTAAACATAGTACCAGTAACCTCTAAGGGGTTAAGCAGTTTAAGTTATGGCTGATATAACGACTGTAGCCCAATTTTCTCGTTTTGCACCTTTCCCCTTAAGCACACGTTTTTTTTTTTTCATTACAAAGTCGTTTTAGTTAAAGTAGTATAAAAATTATCTCACAGATTAAGAGTTTGATTGCTCGTGTTCGTATTCTGCCAACCTCCCTCCCCCTCCAAGAAAAACCTGTTTTACCAGAGTGGAGATAATTTTGTAATGAAAATGAAATTACTTAACAGGGTGAGGGGGTACGTTAGAACTAGTTACTTTAAGCAATGATTCCTGTCCCTTATGGTGGGTGTCCACTTTTTGGCCTGGTGGGAAATCTATAAGGTGCCGGTGCTATAGGGGTTCTTTTAAGTACTATAGAACGCCTTGTTTTTCACTGCTCAAGTTATAAAACCATCAAAGAAACCATTCTTCATGTGCAGCGCAAAGAGTAAGGGAAAAAATAGAATTTCTTTTGAACTTCCCTAAACGAAATGTCTGAGCTACATGTATACATCGTCCGCTTACTTACTGAGGGTGTGATCGTTCAAATAAGATTAAGCAAATAATAAAGGTTATGGAGAGCGGCTAGAGAGGATAGTATGTAAAACAATTCTATCAAGAAGGCGTCAGTAATCTTTTAGAAATTATAGGAAAGGAGCTGCTGTTTCGTTATATATTCGTGGCGAAGTGAGCTGCCTTGTTTAGCTTGTCGATATTATCTGCCGATATTATCTGCCGTCATTCAATTAATAAGCGCGCTTGTCACAGCGTCATCATTGATGTCATCAGTGTCACCGCCTTCCATCACGTCCCGAGATTAACGCTGCAGTACAGCTCATGCAACACCATTGATGGCACTGAATAGAGCAAATTATTCAAAAATGGCTGTTATGCTAACAATTGTCTTATGCTGGTCGGTGTGGAGCCAATTGCATATAGTTAAAATAGAAAAAAATAAATTTTAAACTCTTAAATAAAAATAGAAGCTAAGTTCTTCTCAGCAAGCTACCAGAGAGAATTAATGGAAGTATATACCAAAAAAGTTTTTTGTAATTTTCAGCTAAGTATGCGCTTTTTAAATTATTAAGGTGGCCCATAACATATATCAAAAAAGCTAAGTTTTACAAACAAGCTTCATTCTTGAGATATGAACATCCTTTAAGACAATGAACTCATTCTTTCGGAAACCTCAAAAAATTTTAAAAGCTAAAGCCCTCCCTTTCTATAGCTTGCCCTCGTCAGTGCAGTAATAAAATACGCTGTTCTTTTTTTCAAATGAATTTATAAAGTATTGGCGGAATGCCTTTACTGAAGAGCAGAAATGTATTTGGTTGATACAACGTACTAATTGAATTAAACAAAAAAGTCCATATCCTTAATATAAAAAAGATACTCGGTGATTAATGCAGTGGTGTTTAAAACTTTAATTTAAAAATCATACTTTTAACAAATTTTTGTTAAACTACCCAGAGCCATGCACCTCCATACAAGAGACAAGCTTCTGCCAGCCCACTTCAAACGTGGGTTACCCTTTACGCCGATAGTAGGATTCAATCGTCGTCAAAGTAACTTATTTTACTACGTCAGCATTGCTAGCTGTTGTCGTCATTAGACCTCTTCATTAATGCAACGAAAAGAGCAAGGCGCTTTTCATAACAAAGAAACGCCTTTCGCTGCCGTGGTCCTAGGTGAAATACCTGGGGGTTGAAATATATTTTTTTCCGTATGAAACAATATTAACTGCATTCAAAAATTAGTTCTTTATCCACTTTAAATTTAGACACAACAGCCACTGTCTCTTAATGGAGCAGTAGAGCTCTTTTAATTATCAGCCTTCACCACTCTGGACAGTAAATCGAGTACCTTATTTTAGCTCCAGGTAAACAAAGAAACGTCCTTGAAAACGAATCTAAAACCTGATTCAATCTATTTACTCTTTCGCCTCTTACAAGGTCAATCAAAAATCATTTTAGAATAACCCCAGTGAGCCTTTGTGGTCAATTCCAACTATTAATTAATTTCCGCTCATTTTATGAAATCCAGTAATTAGGCTATTGCTAAAGATTCTAAAATGAGTTGGTACTACTTTAATGCTTTTGAGCATTAAATTTGGAATTAACAGAGGATCATTGGACACTTGTAATTGAAATGCTATAAAAGGGTTCCACCCGTCCTATTGCCAAATAGATCTGTTTGCAAGAATAAGTCTTGTTGACTTTTACTTGTTCTACGCATATTCTTAATGCAAGCATTTTTTAAACATTCTCTCATGTTTCTCTTGTCCTTCTCGCCATATAAATTAAGCGTTTTTTTATGGCTTACTCAACGGTTTCATTAAAAGGCGTAGTTCTAGGGCGTAAAAACGCGCTATGGGGCAACTCAGTGTCTAACAGCTTCTCACACCTTGCTTTGTATTAGTTTGCGCTTCAACTTATCCTTAATATGTGTATGTTCCAAACGGGACGAGATTCAACCTTCAACTCTACTTTAAATGGTCCAGTTTCATATGCTACTTCCGGGCAAAATCCCATTTCAGTCCATATAAGTGCTACTACTAAACTTTTGATCTTTTCATTCGTTACACTAACATTTCAAATACGATATATATCTTCCCACATCTGTTACCTTAATTTGATCCTTTTCTCAAAATCGAAATCCTTAAAGTAGAGTTTGTCACTTTTTTTTATAAAATTTGACTAACTTAATTAATTCCCGTTGGCCACAAAACTTTTCAACTACTTACTTTCCCAGATCACATTTCTTTCCATGCTACCCTATATCACACTTTTCATGCTCAGAACTTTCTAATCTATCGCTGACCTCGCTATTTACACCCTTAGGAATGTCATTCAAAGTGCAATTCTCCACACTCATAAACTTATAAAACTTCTCATAATCTTTCCTCCATGGTAAAATATCAATTCTCAATAACTTCATGTCTCACTATATCCAAAACCAGGCTCATTTATATTGTAAAGATCTATCGAAAATAACTGCGTGATATGACTCAAGACAGATATACTTGCTACAAATACAAGCTGAGGGAATCTTTATCGCATTACTCCAGACTTCTCTGAAGAGTTGATAGCAAGAAGGCTAATAATTATCGTTTACTTTAGATTTTTTATAATCTTTTTGTGAGAAGAAGTATAAACTCTAACCCAATATAGATTTTAAACACGAAATTATAGTTTTGTTCAATAAAGCTAATATAAGACTGTGTCCATAGTAAGTGGACGGCCTTAAGAGGGGGCAAACAATTTCTGAGGTTTCGAGTCCTAAATGTCAAGTAGAAACCTCATTGCTAGTATCCCCGTGGTAACAAGGGTAAAGCCGATTTATGCGATTCATCCCACTAAATGCGTTTCACATTTATTAGTTATATTGTCCAAAAGGATTAGCCATGGATCTGATAAAAAACTCTGATACAGATGATCCAAGCACTAACTCTAATTATGAGTTATTAAATTCTGCTTATGTCTGGCAGAATGGTAACGTCACCAACGTTGAAGAGGATCTAGAAAAAGGAGGCTCTGGTTATAAGTCAGAAGGTACCATTGTTACATTTCATTTATTGGAGAATACGAGAATATTACGCATATAGAGTTTTCAGATCAGTCTACTATGAATTTTCTTTTTTTTTTTTATGACGCTTTTAAGGCTGAGGGTGATGAGCAAGTACACAAAGTTTTTTTTTAATGATATAACATAAATAATTTTCCTAACCTAGATAAATTTGTTTTTACAAATTTACGAAGAGTATAACGAACTCTCTCAAACTTATTTTAAACAATCACGTTGGCCAGCTCCGGAAGTTGTTTCTCACTACTTTAGCAACCAGGATTCTCACCGTATACTTGAATACAAGTTTTTCTAATAACTATTTCTATTATTTTTATAATCCTATAGATCTTTTTCTTGTCTTATATAAAGAATTGTACTACCGTCATATCCATACCAGCTTCGAGCCGACTTTCCAAGAGAGACTATCAAGCTTTGAAAACTATTGCAACTTTTTTCACTGCATCCTATGTATAGATTTGTGCATTGACGCATTGAATATTTTCAATTGTTTTTTCTAGCTAGTAAAGAGGCTATTAAACTTGAGCTTCCCCACGCATGGCTTTGGGATATAATTGATGAGTTTCTATATCAATTTCGGTCTTTTTCACGACGCTCTAAAGAGTTGAACTTGGATCAAGATGGCACTACATGCACTTCCTTAAGTCCACAAGTATGGGTTCTACTTTTCGACTTAATAGTTATCTTCTAATTTTATTGTAGCAGTGGAACGTGCATATTGTGCTGAATGTGTTACACTCTCTTGTGGAGAAGTCGAATATAAACGCTCAACTCCAAGCTTATAGGGAAGGTCAGGATCACCAGCACGTTGAGGCCGTAGCGGGTGGGTGCGGATCGTTGATGCTTTACAAGATGCTGGGCTATTTCTCACTAATCGGGCTTTGCCGCGTCCATTGTCTTCTCGGAGACTACCATCAGGCCCTGAATTTGCTCGAGAACGTCGAAATCAACCGCAAGATCTCCGCAATTAATTCTCTTCTAGTTTTAAGCTTACAGCTGTCTTCGTAGGTGGTCAGTGCGGTGCCTGCTTGTCAAGTATCCTCGTGCTACCACGTGGGCTTTGCTTATCTGATGTTGGGGCGATATCAGGCCCGTTTTTCTTGCGATCTTTTTCTTTCGTTATAAAAGTCCTTTTTTTCCCAATAGGACTCTATACGGATGTTTTCGAATGTTCTTCAGTATATCCTGCGCACCAAGCCTTACAGTCGCTCGCAGCAGCATGGGCAGGTGGCCCTGTCTTCGGGCTTACTTTTTATTTTTTTCTTTTTCTCTATTAGTTGTTCAAAAAGACGAGCCAGCTGCATCAGCTACTGGCCATTGCCGTGTCCCTTCAACCGCAGCGCATTGACGAGCAACTCCACGGCGCCCTCCGGGAGACTTTAGGCGAGAAGTTGCTCAAGCTACAGAAGGGGTATCCTTTCATCGGGGAAGCGTCTCATTTCTCACTCATGTCTTATTTCTAGCGATTTAGAAACTTATCAGGATATGTTTTTGTTTTCCTGTCCCAAGTTCATTCCCGTGGGCAATCCCACTTCTGCCGATCCTCAGTTGGATGTATGCTAACAGTGCCTACCCTCAATCCTGCTTGTAACTTTTTCGTGCGGCAGCCACAAAGATCACAAGTTGAACTTTTTATGGATAAAGTTCACCAACAGCTACTGCTCAACACGCTTAAGAGCTATCTGCGCCTATACGCCTCTATGCCCGTTAGGTATAACCAGTATTATAAATTCTCCAACCTTCTGTAACAAACTCTAGAAAACTGGCCTCCTTTATGAAAACGGACGAGCCCACCATTCGATCTTATCTTCTCGCTTTTAAGCGCAAAAGCCAATCATTGGTGCAATTATAGCTTTATAAGTTGTTCGGTTGTAAATGCGGCTTTCTGCAGGTATGGAGCGAGGGACCCCCGCTGACCGGCACGCTCGTTAATAATTCTGGCATCGACTTTTATATAAACGAAGTAATGCTTTAGAAGTTGTTATTGCTTAAGATTTTTACTTATAGACGCAGGACATGGTTCATGTGGCCGCAACAAAAATGGAGAGGCGCTACGGTCAGTATTTTGTTCGTCAGATAGTTAAGTTCAACGGCTTAAACGAAACGCTTTCAAAAATACAGTGATCATCGTAAAACTATTAAAGTAGTTATTGATTAGTTTATTATGGCTTTAGCGTATCGCGCCTTGTGAATGTGCCTCCTATAAGGAACGAGTTACCCACCTGGCTGCTTTTAGGCAGACGAGATACTAATGCCTTGAATATAAGCATTAGAACACTAAAAGGAGCGCAGCGCATTAAGTACGTATAGAGTACAGTGGGCTTGCAGTCGCCCTCCCGGAAGTATCCCACTGCAAAACTCGCCGATGTGTGCCCCCACGCTATTTCAATGCCTCTTACAACCAGCGCATTAGCACAAGATACCGGCCAGAGAAAAAACGACGGCTCACCATTGACATATTCGTGCAAAACCACCAATCCGCACAGCCTTTGCGGAATGTGGCTTAGCCAGGGGTGGTCCAGGAAATCCTGGAGTGTGACCCTGAGCGAATCATAAAGGCCGCCCTTACGACCGTCTGAACTATTCAAAAATGCGCTGGAGCAGCACTTTTCAGCTAGTCTAGTCTTCATAACATGCTCGCCGCATCCTGACACGCTGCAGGCGGCGCTCTCCTTTGCAGCGTTTGATTGGCTGGCCAAGTTCAGCGCGTAGCAGCCGCAGCCAAACATGGCTGCTTCGCCCACGCGGCCCGGCCTCTTTAGGAGAATGCCCCCGGACGAAACCCCCGCAGAGACGTTTCCGTTCCTGTCTCGGCATATCACGCCGACGGTGTCCATCATGACATCGAGCTCGTTCTGCCCATAAATCGCAGCTTCCGTTATTGTAAGAGTTATACCTTTTGAATCTAGGAACCTCTGCGAGACTGTCTGGTTCCTCCAATGGACAATCTGCTTCGTTATGTCAAGGAGTTAAGTATAAGGTTTTTAATTTGGTGCTTGTCAGAAGAAGAACTGCCTTTTAAAATTTGTCTCTAGAAATAAAGGCCCTGATACTTCTCTCGATATCCAACATTACCAAGATGTGTAGATTTGCGGTAAACACACGCCATGGAGGTAATGTTGGTGGTGCTTAAATTATAAAAGAGATGTTTATAGGAACCTGCTTTGCCAGAAAGTAGAGAGAGGCAATTTTTATGTTTCAACCTCGACGTTTCTACGGGTAAATACAAGACTAGTTTTTCGAAATCTTATAAGCTTATACTGCAAACGGACCGGTTACAAGATATTCCCCAAGCTCCTCTTCGTTGCAAGGCTCGCCTAATCCCCTATCCCGTGCATACATCCATGCAGCTCTCCCGCATAAAAGCCTAAAAATTTTAATAAGAATTTAACAAACATACTAGAAGTGTATTGTAAGTCGCTGTAGAATACTACAATCTAAATCAAAGATTCAGCTATGGACATTGGCGGTATCAGGCCAAAGTTTAATAGCCCCTTTCTCTCTTCTAGCATCAAGTCGTATGCAACGCAAATTGGATTTTTCACACCAGGCAAACAGCCCACAGCTCCAAAAGCCCCGCTTTTACCTTGTGAAAAGTCGGTGCAAAATAGTGAAAACGCACACACACACATATATATATATATACATTTATTATTATATAATAAAGGTATTAACAAATATAATTATACATAGTTTACTAGATTACGAAAAAACGAATCAAATTGACTGATAAGCTTTTTAAAAATGTTGAACCGAAGATAACCACGCATATGAAAAAAACAATTAAAAAGAGAAATTAAAACAGCCTGAAACATTATTAAGGTTTATTTCTTAATTACAAGCATGGTTAAAATATTTTTGTAAGGGTATATAGATAAAAATAAAACATATCATATAATTTTTCAGTGTTGGTTCTTTTTTACCTTTTTGTTACAAAGTAATAATAGTAAAACTACTTATGTACCTTCCATTATACTAGCATCGCATTCTACGTGTCCGCTCATATTTAAGTTGCTTCCAGTCCCTGCATTTAAATATTTTGTATCCTATAAAAAATAAGCTCAGACTAGATGCACTGCAAAAGTTTATAGAAAATAAGAAGGCAGATCTCCTCTCTATTCACCTCTAAGCAAGCGATAACTTCTTTGACCACTTCACTACTTTGAGCATTCTTATCTAAAATTAATCTCCAGCCTAGTAAACAGGCACTTTTACAACACTTTCGATAAAGATATTCGTTGCTAGGGTGACAAAACCCTGCACCTATAAATTTTTTGAGGTATATAGAAAGGTAAATAAGAGCAGAACTATAACAAAGACTTAACACTAAGAAAAGTAATTACTTAAAGTTAAACTAACGAAACAAATGTATACCTGTATGTACTACAACGCAAGCCAACTTCGCGACTATGCTGAAAAGCAACAGCTTGTATGATGGCAGAAGTATTAAAAGTTTGTATAAAGATTGGAAGTGTGAGGCTTAGCCACAAAGGGGCAAGAAAGAGAGCTACGTGCGAAACTCAGCTCTCATGTTCGCTCTTTAGCAATTGAGTGTTTAATTTCTTTGAAATTTCTTATATTTTGCTTACTGTTTTCTATACAGTGTTATTACGAACTTGAATGCGCTACCCACTACTTACTGCCTTCAAAGGCCCCTGCTTTTAATCGGTAACTGTCCGTAAACAGTACACTAAGTTTTAAAATGCAACTATTATATAGATATCTAAGATAATTTTTTTATTAATTACTGTTTAACTCTATAATGCATAGTCTTTAAACTAAAAAAATTGTAGATTTAAAGTGCTTAAGTTGTTTTCATAAACATGCACAACTATAATATTTATAAGAAAGTTAGCCAACGCTCACTGGAATTAGCATATATATTAGGATCTTTGCCCTTAAAACAAAAGGTTTTACCAACTAATCTGCGTTAGCAAGAGGTTCTTCCTATCCTGAAGTTTAAATTCGCTTCCTAGTTGGTTACAATTAAGAACCTCTTACTAATTTTTTGTGCTTGCTTCACAATTGGTAAAAATAAAAAACTTGGCGAACAGAAATATATAGACTTTCATTTCGATATCTTATTACAGCGTAAGACCGGAATAGCTTTATCGCGGCTAAATATTTTTTTTTTTTTTTAACAAACTAATTAAGGGAAAATATGACGATAAAATTAATTTTTTTAATTTTTGTACTCAGTTCCTGCCTCTCTCACTCTGAAAGATTTTTTAATATGGATACGCCCTGTGTTATAAAATTTTTTCAGCCAAAAAATTTAGTGTTTAGATATTTTATAACAAGGAACATCGTCTTTTAACAGCTATTCCCATTAGATAAGAAAAATAAAAACAAAATCTTTCAGAACAAGTAATATTTTAACTAAGGCACGTGTATTTTTTTTTTATCTAAATTAACTATCTCGATGCACTACACTAGTATTTCAAACGTATTTACATAAATATTGTATTTTTTTTCTATCCACACGATAATACGGGATATTATTCTGAGGTTGACTTTGTTGAGTCAACTGTTTAAGAAACTTTTTGGTTACATAAACCTCGCATTTAGCAGCAGTGAAGTATTTATGTTCTGGGAAAAAATGGAGACGGAAGAGGTTTCTCAATTTTACATAAAGTAATACTTATTAAACTCGAAAGCAAAGTAATAGCAAAGCAAATATTGTTGCACACTAATTTTGTAATATTCAAGGATTCGCATAACTAATAAGAAGGCGGGGACATTCAAAAAGAGTAAGATTAGGAAGACAGACTTATCGATTAATTTCAAACGGGGCCTGCCCCGAGTATGAATTTTAAATCTTTTTTACACCTTCGTTTTTATGGTTACCTGAAATCCTCAAACATATAGTATTAATACTATAAAAACCCAAAGGAGGTACACTTTCTACTTATGGAAATCTTTTAATAGTCAAGCAATTAAATACTTCAAAAATCTACTGTTACTCTTTTATGTATATTAAGTCAACACTAAAATTGTAGTCATTAAAAAACAAAAACGAAAGCTTTAAAAATATTAATCCTAATAAATTTGTGGCTCATGTGACTGTAAAAACTACATTTTTTTAAAAAAAAGCATCTCAGAGTAAAGTCTTAAAATGGTGTTGCTAGAAAGGTTCCTCCTAGTTCTTTTTAAACCTTTTACTGAAAAGGTTCTCCTCAATTTCCTCTAGATCTCTTTTTAGAACTTCCGAGGAGGGCCGTTTACTAGTATTTTCTTCTGAATCGATACTCCTGCTTTCTAGTTCAAAGCCATCCTGATCCTGGAAAGTGTCTTTCTCCGCCACGAAAAGTCGAATTTTGTGGTCCTTGTGGGGGCAATTTAGGCCAAACGGTACACCAAGTCAAACAGATCCTTAACTTGAAGAAAGTCTTCGACCTCTAGAAGGGAACCTGGACGTACCCCGACCTCCTTAAGAGTTTTTGCTTTGTTGATCCCTGCATGTTCCTCTTCACTGGAGAGAAGTAATCTGCATAATAACAGCTTAAAAAGCGCGAGAGCGGAGATCAAAAGGCCTAAACTTTGGCCCCATGCACACGTCCGGAGCCAACATCCCAAGGCTACCAATTAAGATTTTGCTTCTCAGATCTTCTAAAGTAAATTTGCTAAGATTTACAAAGAGCTTCGCTTCTGGCCTACTTGCATTCCAAAAAAGTTAAGCATTAATTTCCTACGCAATCAGTTTAACTGTTCAGCGCAGGCGTAGCACTTCGGGTTGGGCGGTACAAGCTTTTCTGGAACAAGCAATCTGTTTCTGGAATTCTTTTCCGTTTTTAAAAAAGTCTGTTAATTAATTTCTAGTCAATTAACTAAGGATCCACTATAAAGCAACAAGCCCCGCACTATCCCTACAAGGATTTAATATATTTGCATACAGTTTGGCATTTGTCGAAATCTCCACTCAGTATATGGAGCGCTTCGATCACACAAATCCCTAATTTAGTATTTAACACGATTTTTATTAAAAAAAATTATGGTTATAACATTTACCCGCAATGATCGCATTAGTTGTTGCTATTGCAGGAATGATGCTGCCTGCTAAGGCTAGAAGTCAATAGATTGGTAATTCGAAAATTTAAAAAAATTATAGTAAAAAGAAACAACCTTTTATTTCAAACAAATTGCTAGCGGGAATCCCAAAAGCATAAGCACGTAAATTTGCAGCGGCAGTTACAAATTGCATCACTAGCAGGTTGATATAATTAATTAAGCAGTGAAGTTGCACGTGAAGAAGACTAGAAGAGTTGATATTACTAGAAGAATCATCTTTGTCCCATAAAAGTTCGGTAAGATCATTGGTTAGACCTTCCCAGCGATCGCGTAGCTCTTTTATACTAAGAAGATATATAAATGAAGCAATTGTCGTCCACTTTATTCCGACGCAAACCTTCGACAAAAGTGATCAACGCACTCATCCACAGACCAAACACTCTGATCCGGCAAACAGTGAGGATTTTCGTACACTGGACTTTGCTGCAGAAACGGAAAAGAAACGATTCCGAGTGAAAGAATCACTCACCACCTTCTCGGTCTTGGCGTGGGCGTAGCAGTTAAGGGGTTGCGGGGGATTCCTGTTTCGCCAGAGAGTGTCCATGCTGAGCAATGTATGTATGTCCTCCGAGAACAACTTTCAAAGGTTCAATAATCCCCAGAAAACTTAAATTGCGAATGGGATAAATACCTTGTGCATAATTTTATACGGATCAAAGTTCAGAGAAACAGCCCATTTCCTTAAAGATTTCGGTAAATCAGTAACTAAATCATGCTCAGCGGATCTTAATTCCTGCGCGTTCACACTAAGCGAAACAGCGCTTTCGTCATCTGCGTGGCCAAACAGCTGACTAGAACAAGCGTAACAACTAAAAAAAAAAAAATGATTAAAGCCGAAGTAAACGCAAAGACCTGAAGAGGTGCCTCGCCCAAACAACGCAGTGGATCGGCAAAGATGGTGTACTACGTATAGTGCATACAGGAAAGCGCTTAGGAACGGGCTTCGGTGTACACTCAAAGCACTCAGTCAAACCCTGACAGCAAAAAAAAAGTGAAGCACTGGCAGGAGGAATTTATTATAGAAAAGTAACAAAAGCCGACCCGCTTGATAACAGTCGTCTGGCCGAGGTAGCCTGTGGTGCCGCTTTCAATGAGAGGGAGATTCGCTGCTAAGCACATTCGGTTGACGTGGATCCGAGCGCCTAAAGGGGGTAAAATAAATAAATTTCTATTAACAAGCGCCATAGCAAAAATAAAAGCCGACTTTTGCAGAATACTAAGTAATCTCTGTAAAGCTATCATAAAATTATGATTTTAAGTAGTAATTTTAATAAACAATCGAAAGTTTAAAAAAAGAAAGATTATCAATAAGAATTGTAATTAAAATAAATACTCAAGTTATCAAGAGCGTTGAAAACTATATCAAACTTTTCAAAAAACTCAACATTGTACTCAAAACTTCTTATATCGGCGTGGCTTCCGGTAATCTGGATGTTTGGATTGAAAGATCTTATGGTATCTGCAGCAGCCTTGTTAATTAAGTAAAAAGTCTATCTGTTTAAAAGCAATTAAACTTATAATAAACCTCTGCTTTAGATTTTCCTACTTGATGTAGTTGATACAAAAATTGTCTGTTGAGATTACTCACATCTACAGTATCCAAGTCAACCTTACTCAAAGAAAAATAAACACCTTAAGACTCTAGAGTTTATGGCTTGTCAGAATAAGTGATCTATAAATTTTTTTTTTGATATCTTTAGTAAAAAAAAGGGCCTAAAGTTTGTTAAACTAACTCAAGAAAACAATACAAAATAAAAATTGATCTTATAGATAAACACGTTTATTAACGCAAAGTTTACCAAAAAAATGTTTCTGAAACCAGTTGTTGATAAATTTTTAAGAATTTCACAACCTATACCACCAGCACCAACGACCAGTACCTATATATTTTTTTATAACCGCTTAAATTTATATATTTTATAGGAAGGAGATAAAGATTTTAGCAGCTAAAAAAATGGTTAAATATAAATTACTTTGCAAGTAGAAACTTTTTCGTACAGAGTAAGGCCCAGTACCTGCTGAGCAGCCCTCTCTACCATCATACCTTAAAAATATTAAAATAATAATGAAGAAATATACTTGCTCTCGACCTAATAAGAATTGTTATCCTAAACTTAAAGTGAAAAGCCACACAACTAAAACCAAGCTTATAGCAAAGTGTTAAGGCAGAGCAGGATTAGTCAGGACAAAGGTCGCAGCATCTTTGCGTAGTATTAAATGGAGCTAAAGTTACATCTAACTGCTTATTACAATTTGGAGTTGGTTATATTTTCCCTTTTAGTGCCGTATTAAAATCTTTAAAATGACAATTATTTCAACTAATTTATTACAATCTAAAAGTAAAGGATTTATGTAACATATAAAAACATTCTAAAAATTGATTTTAATTTAATGTGGGTTTTATCTAGTACAGTAAAAAAAAGGTCAACTTTTTCGGAACCTCCATGTGCTTCGCGGCTTCAAATTAGGCGAAGGTCGTTCAAATATTGTTTATTTTGCTCCATTGCGGTAGTTGGCATTCGTCTCTCGGTTTCATAAAAATTAGATTATTACAACTGCCAATAGTAAAACTACTGATGCCTCAATATAAATGTGGACACCGCTTGTTATATGAGACGTACGAGCACTAGGAACTGTCATTAATAAATAAAGTACATATGAGGCATAGAGAGAGGCGCTTGGCGAAAAGTCAACTGTCAAAGCTCTTCGGAACTTAGTAATTCAGTGGGTGAGCTGACGGCTAATCACGTATTGCACTCCAATCCTAGAAAAAAAATCGGAATAGCCGTGAACTTCCTCCTGGAGATTTACAGGCGCCTACTTGCGCCAGAATCAAGAGTAAACTGTCTTTTCTTGACTTACTGAGCATCTATGAAAGTCAATTGATAATAAAAAATGAGGCGTCTAAGGAAGTCAGAAAAGAATAAAGTGGTTTCCCCAGGCGTATATTACTATGATTTTGCATGCGCACTCAGCTTTATTATGTTTAATCGGATTAATTCTAGTTGCGACCAATGGTTTTCTAAGTTATTTACAATTTTCTTTGCTTTTTAGCACTTAAACAAACTCTTCTAAGGAGCACCACTCAGTTCTATCTCACCTGCGCACAGCTAGACTTAGTTATTCCTTAGCCCTTTGCCTGTTCTAAGGTCTCAGTCTCTTTTATCTAAACTCACCCTAAGTTTTTTTTATTACAACGATAGCTACTAAAGTAATAAATTAACAAATACTAAAAATATTGGAGGAAAGGCTCTAAAACTAGTTAAATTCTAGTCGACATTGATGTCAAACTTGGTAAGTTACTAATTTAACTTAAAAAGTACCCGTGGTCAGCGCTGCCATTAATAAATTAAGCTAATCTAGTTAGTTTTACTTTTATGTTTCTTCTATTTTAACTCTCCTTAGCTTTCAAAGAATTTAAATGTGAGCGCTTACTATCCATAGACTACCTTACAATGTCAGGGTCATAAAGTGTACGGGACTTCAAAGCGGGTGTATATTTATTGGTTCAAAAAACTATTTTCATATGTTTTACGCTTTATCAGAAATATCAGTACTTCAAGATTTAGTAACCTTATCTAAGGCTTCTTCGTCACTGCAGCAGCAGCGTAAGTTTTTTTTTATTGCTATAAACTAAGAAAAGTTTTATTACGGCTATTAATTTGAATTTTTAAAATTAATTTTTTAAGTTAAACAGGTATTTTAGCAGAGTAATTATGACGTTGAAGTAATTCGAAACTTATTGATGCTTAATTTAAAATGCCCTTTGATGTAAACACTAAGTACTCTTTCGAAGAGAATGTATTGTAACTGTTATGAAAGACAGAAGGGTGAAGGAAAAATACACCCTTGTGCCTTCCACTATATCGCCTACTTTTATCTCCTTTCGCGTCAGTTTTTTTTTCACCAGAGATTTTTCGTCAAAGTAAGGAAAAGCTAGCTCACTTCTGAAAGGACTGATTATAATAGCCCTATTAGACTTACTACTTTTTCCAATCCTACTTGCTTTATATGTGTTGGATAAACTCACCTGCAATATTCCACTTTTTACATTTTGCGGAAGAATGACTGTTTTTTACCTCCTCTAGTTTTCCTAAAACAAAACAAATATTACTGCTTAAACTATGGTTTAATCAGTGGCAGATAACAACTAATCTTTTAAGGGCCAAGGACCAAGGATATTATTGTATTGAATAGAAAACAACCCGAACTTTGCTGTTATATCACTTTGAGGCAATTCGTGGCGCCATTACACAACAATACCATTAGCAAAGTAAAGTCAGAAATAAAAAACAAGGTACATAATTTTCTCTTGTAAAAGAGTTGCCTGTATAAATACGCAACCGACTTAAGCTTTACTATCTAACGATCCTGTTGATTACTTTATACAGCTGTAGCCCGGTGGCGTATAGTAGCCATCTAAGCACAATTAATTACATTATAACTCTTGCCGTTAATTACTGGTGCTCATGGTTTGTGCAGAGTGCCCATTTGCGCGTGACTGTCTCATTATTGTGGAATGCTTTGATAAACATTTTTGTTCATCTCAATGATTTATATGTTCGATAAGCACTGATCCAAATTTAGTTAATATCAAGAAACCTTGTAAGTGTTGAAATAATTAAATGAGAACTACAAAAAATCACAATTAGTTAAAAAACATATCCACTAAATAAAAATAGGGGGAAAGAGTGATTTTGTAAGGCCATCGTCTACAAGAATATGTAAGCTTAATTTAACAGAAAGATTTCATAGAAAGTAAACCTTTTGCTTTTTTTTTAAGAAAAAAGCAAGTAGTTAAATTTTCGAGTTGAATAATAATTATCTTGTAGTTATTTGAATTTTAAGAAATGCCAGCGTTTCCCTTAGATCTGTTTGAAGTTGTAAACCTTAACACAGAGGGTTTACCTAAAAATAAACTGTCATCAACTTGGAGTATAACGCTGTTATTTAATTCGGACATTATTAAAAGAAAAAAATGTAGAAGCCAGTATAACAAACTTATCAAAAATTTAAAAGGCACATGCTTTTTATTCAAATTAACACTTTTTCTATAGTAACGTTTCTTGAAGGAGGCAAAAAGGTTTTTAAAGGGGTGGTGGTGGTTACAATTATTGATATTGAAGCAATAGAAGGAGTTGTTTTCTTGCAGGCCGTCACGAACCGAACAACTAAAGGCTCGCACCAACCAATTTCAGTTTGGAGGATTTCCGAAGGAGAGTAGTGAAGAAGATGCATTACAATGGCTCTGAGAGAATTCCCGTGGGCCACTACTAGCACGTGCTTATAAGAATTTAAAAATTTTTCTCGAACTGAAAAGTTTAAAGTATACTTTTCCTTCAATAATAAACGGCATTACAGTACTTGTAAAGTAAGATACAACCCTTTCTGCTGTCATCTTTAAGGATTCACCGCCCGGAGGAGTAACGTCATATCCTCTTCCGTACAAATAATAAAAGCAGATAATTATATATGCTTTTTTTTAAAATTATTAAGATTTTATAAGGCACATTCGTTGATTTATACTATATAACCGACAAACCGTCGCCAATATTCGACTTGCTGTAGGCCATAAATATTAGCAACTTCTTTTCGTCTAAGACCATTTAAGAGACCATAATTTCTCTCATTGAGATGCTCTGATTTCTAACGTTATCACCAGTAAGAGGATATATTAAGAACGGGGGTTAGTGTAATAAAAATACAAAAATAGGTTTATTTATCAAGTTTAATTTTTTGGCGAGGATAATTAGGGTTTCTTGACTGCGTAAAAGTTTCGAGGAAAAGGCAACATCCAATTCTCTCTCGCCCAGGTAGTGTTTTAAAGCTTTTGCTGCCTTTTCAGTTCCTATAATTCCTTCCGGCGTCAACTCGACATCCTGCCAGCCTATATTTTACTAAATTGTAAGTCTTGGAAAAACGCAGCTACTTTACAGAAACGTAGACCCGTGAAGCGATTTTCAATGTTATACAAAGTGGTTCCATGTCTAAAGAAGGAAGTGGGTATAAAAGTTATATTGGTATTTATGTAAAGAACCTAATAAGGATAAGAAGGACAGATTCCTTATCAGATTGAGCCATAAGAAACTTTGTTGGAGTTACTTGAACGTCTAGTTATAATTTATTATACGTCTCAGCAAATTTCTTAATACTACGCAGGTTTTCATATTGCATTTATTAAAAGCCTAATAACCGAAAAAAAACTATATGGCGTCTAAAATAGTAATATATAAAAAGAATTAAAAAAGTTAATAGACAAAAAATAATAAACAAATTTAAATTATAGGAAGGTCTGTTACTAAAAATATCTTAGATCAGCTCAAAGCCAAAAGTGAAAAGAGAAAAAAAGTGAAGTCGCGTTCGGCAGGACTCGAACCTACGCGGGCAGAGCCCAATCGATTTCTAGTCGATCTCCTTAACCACTCGGACACGAACGCCTCCGTAGAGAACTGGGGCGAGAGTAACCTTTAATTTTACTCCCCCATAATTAGATAGATTATAATTTATCTATGCGCTTACTGGGTATGTATACTGTAATATGTTTATTCTATATATATACTCTACTCGTTCAGCTTAGTAGAAATATTCATGCGCAAAAACCTTTCATACTCATTATACATCGCTAATCTATACTCTGAATAGCTCTCAATAGTAACAAAGTGCATAATGAGTGTATATGGTATCAGAGAAGGGTAATCATTTTACGATGATAAACAGGTTAAATGCAAAGCGATAACAAGGAGTTTATTAATAGTTTAACTTTCTATTTACTTTTTCATACTAGTTGAAAACACATAATTCTTAGACTTCTGTAGAATCTACTCGTAGTTTTACAATTATAATAATATTATATTTATTTTTGAAGATTTAATTAATAACCATAGTTATAAATATTACATATTTTTTACTTTCCACACTTAATACAATTTAGAACAATAATTTTTGTCTCCTTAATTAGTAATATTATAGTAGACAACTGCTATTGATATTTGCTTATTCTGTGGGCTTTACTTATCGAAACATTAGTTTTTGGTATAAAACCATATTTCGGGCTTATAGTGCACGAATACATGACATTTTTTTTATAAAAGTTTATAATTTTTTAAAATTGGTTTATGAAGTATATGACCCAGCAGTTAATGCAAAAAGTTGCCATTTGTGCTTGCTTTTCCCTTTTTCTTTCCAACTAGCTTGAACATACTTGACTATGTAGTTATTGTGAACTTGATAATTTGGATTTAAAAAGCTCAATTCGAAGAATGGGCTTTATCAGTAATCTTAAATGCTTTTTGACCTTTCCTAAGATATTATTGGTGCTTCTGCACTTTTAGCCAAGTACGAAGGCTTAAAAGTTTAGAGAACAACCTTAAACCCATATTCGGAGAGGGCTACATATATCTAAATGCCGAGCATAAGGGTTAGAGCTAATAAAGATGGTTAATACATCGTCATTTTGCTCGAAGTAGGTATATATGTAACATATTTTTCCATTAATAGTGGAGATTAAAAGTAAGTTTAGTAGTCTCCTATAGCAAGCATGTCTAATGCTGCGTGAAAGCCTACCAACTTCAATGAACGCCAATTAGTAAAGTTTATAAAATTGTAGTTGTTGTATTATTTTCATTAAGTGATTTATGTTCTCCAAACTTTCAAAAACTAATTGGATGTTAAACCTTTGTTTAAGATTTCTAATAGGGCAGAGATATGCAGAGCCCTCTTGTATTTTTATAAAAAAGAGTTTTGAAGGTGTAGGTATGTAATTTTTTCTACTTGTCCGCGCGCATCAGAAATGTGATATATTAACATAGAACAATTTAACTGAAAATAAAATACTTTTAAAGAATGTTATTTCAGCTTACTGTAGAAAATCCGTCGAGTTTTAAGTTTCTTGTGCCACGTAATAATAACTTATTATCAACTCGAATGAAAGGCAACCTTGCTATAAAAAGTAGTGTGTAAAATAGTGCAATGACATAAGTAAAACAAATCAAAATCTATTATGTGAGCTTGTCGGCATATTCAAGTTAATTTTCTAAATAGTGTTGAACCAATAAGAGCTTTTGTATAAATATAAGCAATTGCGACTTTTAAAATCAGGTATAGATAACCAATAAATTTACTTAATAACTTTCTAAGAACAATCTAAAAGTTTTCGATAGAAGTGTAATACAAAAAACGTTAAATCCCTCCTAATTACTAATATTTTTATCAAAAAGAGTTTTCTTATTAGTGCGTTGTTCTTTACACTCTGAGAAATAAGTGCAAGTTCTAAAGTGAATGTGGTAGACGTTCTAAAGTTGACGAATTAAAAGTTTGCCGTCTTCTAGAAGAAATTCAAATGGATTTTGCATTTTATCACAATAAAAGGTCAATAATAATATTAATCGTTAAAAATTCAAATAAACTATAAAAGGTTAAGAAAAAGATTAAATTTTTAATTCACACATCCAGTTTGCTTTAAAAATAGTTTACTTAAACAAATAAATTTTTTTATCTTTATATTAAAATAAGAATATTTTTAAATTATTTTTGTCAGTTTTTATGATATGTTGTTAAATATATTTCTTACCTTTGGAATAAAGGGCTTTTTACGAGCCCCTTTTGGTGGTTTATAGTTTATTAACGCGTTATTGCTTGTGAAGTACTATAAATTTAGAAGAGTAGACAATTATTTTTTATCCCAAGCTCTATATAGATATACAATACTTGTTACCTCGTTATTGCACTTTTAACCTCTTATTCTATCTCTTTGATTTATTTGACCTTTTACAATACTATAATGGGATGTAAAATTTATATATAAAAATATCATTGTTATATATATACCGATGGATTTTAATTTCGTTTTTTGGCGTTGGTATAATTATTTTAATATTGCACGGGAGGTCAAATGGCAGGAGAATTAACGTAGCACCCCCCAAAACCTTAAGTAACGACTCCCTTGATGGAAAAGTTACACTACCGTTTTTTTTAAAAAAATAGGGCGACTATTCAAAAGAAACGCTAAGTTTGTATTGGAACAGTCAAAATATAATAAAAAATTTTGTCTTTTTGTTACTTATTTATTCTTAAAAAATTTGAAAAAGGGGTCCTTGATTTTATAGTTATAAGCATGTTAACTATCACAACACTATGAAAGAGGCAGATGATAACAGGATACTTCGTGTCTTGGTATTACAAGCCAGTGATTTGCCTAAGAAAGAGTATAGCTTTGACAATATAACCTTTTTTTGTTAACGTACTATGTTTTTTTTCACAGTTAGCCCTTTTTAATTAATTTTTTACAAAAAAAATAAATTTATAATAAATTTTTAGCTTATTTGGTCAGGTTAACTCTTACTGCAAACTCTGGATCAATGACGGTCTTCAAGTTAAATCAACTTCTACTAAAAAAAAGAGTACTTCTCCTTACTGGGGAGAAGAGTTCCTTTTGTAAGCATGCATTCTTTTTCTAACCAGTCAATTATATAATAAGGAGCACTATTACTTTAGCTACAGCATCTTTATATTTTTTAGTATAAATAATTTGAGGTAAAGCCTTTATTTAGACAATAATGGTGTAATTTTTTTAAGAGAAAATTAAAGGCTCTAATTTTTACAGCAGAGTGAGTTCTAGCGATATAATTCGATTTCGGATCTACAACCGCAACTGGATGACTCGAGACGAACTACTTGGTTCGGTAGATGTACCCTTGTCTCAAATAGTAGGTATGAATGCATTTAACGCGTTATTATAAAAACTTTAAGTTCTACTTAAAATTTCAATCTTTTGTTTTTAGAGCACAACTGCGAAGCTCGTGCCGAACAGTATACGTTAAAATCTCGTTCTTCTAAAAACAAAGTAGCTGGAAGCTTGTTTGTCAAGTTATTTTTCATAGAGGAAGGTTTTGAGTAAACTTGTAAATTTTTTTTGAAATTTCACTTATTGTTCAAAGGAAGCTTTCCTTTGCCGCAAAACTACCAACAGGAGCCTGCTCGCCCAAGCACGTACCACAGCGAAGATGTTTTGGAATCTCTTCCCGCTGGCTGGTAAATTTTCCCACGCTTTGAGCGGCAGCTGTTTTTTATAGTACACTTCCAGGGAAGAACGCAAAGATTCAAGCAACCGAACTTATTACGTTCACCACAACACCCGATTGGTCGCCTGGGTGGTTAATATGTAGGATACGCCGACTATTGGCCGGCTCGTACCTTTGCATTTCCTACAGAGACCAACCAGAGAAACCGTAAACAACATTCTTCTCAACGGGATGCTGGAACAGCAGAATGACTTCCGAAATTTCTCACGACGCAAGTCTTATCACCTTGCATCACCTCCTCTCGCTACGGCTACTGGAGAAAATCCCCATCAACAAGCGGGCGCCTGCAAATCTCCGCCCGCCGGGCCAAGCAACACTGCCAGCTCGTCCGTTAAGCTTATTTCTATTGTCTGCACCAAACAGTCCATTTCTTTCTCGAGAACAGGACGTGCGATAAACTGCCGGAAGGGTGGGACATGCGGACCACCCCGGAAGGGCGCGTATTCTTTGTGGACCACAACACCAGAAAAACTACGTGGAGAGACCCCCGACTGATACCTAAGCCGAACCAAGTATGCATGGATAGAGCCCTTGAAAACTCTGCCAAGGAGCCTTCGAATAACTGTGAACCACTTCCTGCCGGCTGGGAAGTAATTTTCCGGACGCTTTGCCCATCACTGCTCTTAACTTTGCTTCTTATTACTAGGAGCGAAGGACCCACGACAATAGGGTGTATTATGTGGATCATATATCGCGTGTAACACAGTGGGACGACCCGCGGCGTATGTTTAAAAACGTGACACTTCCCGCTCCAAAGTATCTGCACTATATTTCGTGGGGCGAGCTAGGCCGGCAGTGCTTTCTTACAGGTATGACCGCGACTACAAAAAGAAATTGGCGTATTTTCGGTCGAAACTGCGACAGCGCGAAGGCAAATTGGAAATTCAAGTTTCCCGAGACAACTTGTTTGAGTCGTCATTTCAGGAAATCTCCAAATACACTCCCGACCAACTCCGGAGGCGATTGTGGGTTAAATTTGTTGGCGAAGAAGGCCTTGATTACGGTGCGCATGTGCCCACTAAAGTATGCTTCCTTGCTAAAAAGCCTTTCTTTAACAAAGGCGGCCTCTCGAGGGAGTGGTTCTACTTGCTTTCTCACTGCATGTTTACGCCGTACTACGGCCTCTTTGAATACGCCGCTAGCGATATTTATACGCTGCAGATCAGCCCAGGTTCAGGAATAAATCCTGACCATTTGCAATACTTTAAGTTTATTGGGCGGGTCGTGGGAATGGCTGTTTTTCATGGCAGACTTATTGATGGTCCAGTTTTATTAAGTTACAATTTTAAAAATATAATAACTTAGTTCTATTGCAACTAGCTTATTTTACCACTCCCTTTTACCGAAAAATTATAGACAAGCCGGTGCGTTTCGAGGACATACAAACCGTCGACATAGAGTACTTTAATAGGTAACACATCAGTAATGACTAGATCTATTGTCGATAACCAATCGCGTTCATGCAGTCTCAAATGGATTCTGGAAAACGATGTCACGCATATGCTCGACTTGACATTTACAGTCACGCAGGAGAAGTTTGGAGAACTCAAAGAAGTTGAATTGGTAGAAAACGGAGCCAATATTTTAGTAACGGAAGACAATAAAAAAAAATACGTTGAGTAAGTGAGCGACTCTATGATATAAGAATTACCCTCAATAGCCTGCTACCCAGATTGCTTGTTGAATGGAGGTTTCACAATTCAGTACAAGAACAGATGGACGCTTTTAACTGTGGTTTCTTTTCCATAGTCCCGCGCTATCTTGTACAGATTTTTGACGAGAAAGAGCTTGAGGTTAGTCCGTTGCTCCACGTTTAAACGACACAGTAATTTCCACCGCACTAATAAGTTGTTGCTCGGAGGGATTGCGGAAATCGATGTTGAGGACTGGAAGCGATATACGGAGTATCGTGGCGGCTACAGCAGCGAGCACCAAGTAGTTCTTTGGTTTTGGAGCGTAAGTAACCCTAAACAACAATTTATAAAAGATTAAAACTAACGAGTCACAACGCAGGTGGTCGAGGACTTTGATAACGAGATGCGGGCCAGACTGCTGCAGTTTGTAACTGGAACCTCACGCATGCCAGTGAATGGCTTTAGGGAGCTTCACGGTCTTTTGATTATCATTAGAAATGAAGGCTATGTTACTCACCTTAGCCGACTTGCAGGCAATAACGGGCCTCAAAGGTTTTGCTTGGAGCGAGCGGCCACTAATGACGGTTTGTGCCGTGCCCACACGTGGTATGCGACACCCTTCCGCCTATTGTTACTTTTATAATACTGCTGCATTTTGCACAGTTTCAACCGCCTCAACCTGCCTGAGTACCCCAGCTTAGAAAAACTACGCGAGCGTTTACTGTTTTCAATTGACAATACTACGGGTTTTCTCCAAGAATAGTGCATATATTCGAGTGTATATAGTTTATTACCATCGACGCACTTCAAAAGAATAAAAAAGTGCTTTCCTAAAAGCTCGATCGGCAGAGAAGAAACAATCCCTTTTTCTAAGTGGCTCAGTGTACACTAATATGAATGGAGGCGCCGGCCTAGCTGACGTCGTAGTGGCTCAGGCGGTACAACAGTGCATGTCCTCGATCGTTTCCTATAGCCAAGTACCCGCTGTTGGGGGAAAAACAGGAGGCATGCACGTGGCGTAAAGGTGTTGATGCAGTGGGCCAATTAGAAAACACGCTTAAGGAGCCCGTATGCAGCTTTTAACAATCAAATTCTAAAAAACGGCTGAGAAAAAATTGGGTGACTTACCAGCTTCAGGTGATCCCGTTGAGCTCTACTAGCCATAAGCAGGATTTGTGAGTCGTGGTTGAAGGCAAGGATATCCGTTCGGGTTGTTAAGTTCTTAAAACAAAAAATTTATAAAACCGAATCAAATAAAATAGAGGAGATTTTAAAGGCGCACCAACACAGACTTCAACGGCTTCGGAGTTGCCGTCTTCATGCAAGCAGCACTGTCGTAGATGTTGACGATGCCCGATCTTGAGCCGCACGCGATAAATCTTCCACTGTTTGCCACTGCTGTTCCACTCAAACAACCTTCATCCCTAAATTTGTGGATGCAAACTCGACGGGAAAGGTCCCAGACGTAAACCTCGCCGTCCCCTATAACGATCAAGACGCCGATAAATACCATAGCCGTAGGCCTCTGCGCGTAATAGCGGACCTCCAAATGAGTACATATAAGAGCCGTCCTTGCTTAAGGATAGAGATGTAACAGTGCCATTCATTTTTAAAGTTTGAATTAATCTCATGGAGTTTGCATCAACCAGTAACAAGTTACCTAAAAAAGCAAAGCGTTCAAGGGAACAGGTTTCAATTCAAAAGAAATCTACCTGATGCGCCCAGAAACACAAGATTTTTGGAGACAGGGCAGACAAAAAGAGACTTTAACGACTTTTCTTTTCTGCCTTGCAGGCCAGGAACGCAGACTGCTCTCTGCTGACCAAGATCATAGACATAAAAAAACTTTCTTCTACCTGAGCAAAAAAGCTTAGAGCCATCCCAGCTAGGAAAAATTATAAAGTAGATTAAAACCAAAAATAATGCCATGAGTAAGGAAAGAACCTAAACCCGCAGGAATATATGGGAAAGTTGTTAAAATGCATTTTTTGAATCAGTTCGTTAACTCTTCCATCGACGTTATACAGCCGTATGGTTTTATCCAGGCCAGCTGTCATTAATAACTGAGAGCTTGGATGAAACTGCAAAGCCTAAATCAAAGACCAATATAATTATAAAGCAGCAAAAATAGGATATATGAAGTTAACTTGAATAACTGCTTGACTTCTTTCTTGAACGTTACCATCTTTTACCCTGCTGACTTCAAGAATATTAGCCGCAATCTTTTTGGTTTTATGTTCAAGTAGTGCACCAGCCCAAGTTAAGATAGAAGCAGCATCCGCTATTTATTTTTATATTAAAAAAAATATCAGCGTAACTTAATAGTACTATTAAGAGTGAACAATTGAATTAAATAAAACCTTCTTCCACATTTTTACTCCATTTATTGTTCTTGTTTGAACTTTTAAAACGTTTGCGAAGTCTTTTAATAAATTCTGGTCCACTAATCTTTGTTTCCAGTTCATTTTTTTTTAGTTTTAGCAACCTTAAAAGTATGACTTTTTACTCCAAAGTAGGATATAATAAACAGTCGACTTCAGTACCTATCTTGAGAAGTAAGAGAAACAGTAACGTTTTCATCGTCCTCATCATGCCAAGCTGGTGCGCGCTTCTTTGAATAATTATTTAAATCATTTACATCTACACTCTCTTTAACTTTGCAGTCAGTATGTTCAGCTAGTAGGTCCGAGCCGACTTTGTCAATTTCAAATAAAAAAGGCTTATTTCTCTCTCTTTTTTTTATGTTATAATCCGTGCCAAAAAGAACATGCTCCAGTTGTTTTTCCTGATGACTCAACTTACAAAACATACTTTAAGCAAAGAAAATTAATAATTTTAGCTATAAATAAAGCAAAAATGCCTCCCTATAGCAAAGTAAACTTGAGAAAACTCATGTGCTATAAAGCAACCAATAGGAATTTATAAAGACTGCTATGGAGCTTCTGAGCTTAAATAGGATTAATTTTCTCTCATTAATGAAATGGACGATGTTTTAAGGAATTTTTCGGTTTCCGACGACGATGTTTATGATTTTCAGAGTGATTTCTACTTAGCTGATGGTTTAAAAATGTATAGTTTTTATTTTTTGGCTTAATATTAATATTTTGGTTAAGATTTCAGCGTTATTCCTAGCAAAAAAGTAAGCAATAAGGCCAAAGTTCAACTCCAACCCGTTACTTCTGCTATTCAGAAATACTATAGATATATGAATATCCGTAATATATCTAAATTAATTATAAAACTTACGTTATTTTTATTTAACCCGACCTTTTTTATTTAGATCAACTTGCTAACCTGTCAAGTTTACAAGCTAGCAGTAGCATTAATGCGGCAAGACATAAGCTTCTTAACCAATCGTATAACTTTCGAGACAACTACTTACTTTTCTATATTTTATCGATTTTATAATTATTTTTAGCGCCAGGAATTCTGATAAGTCCTTAAGAGCAACCACAGAGCAAGTTTTAGATGGGCGCACTCGCCTCATATTATTTAAACTGTTGTCTAGAGGGCTTTTTTCTGAAATCAACGGTTGTTTGAGTACTGGCAAAGAAGCTAACGTTTATTACGCTAAAAATGACAAACAAGAGTTCGCTGTAAAGGTTTCCATTCTTTCCTTTTTGTAGTATTTCGTGGCTTTTATTTATACTTAAATTAGATTTATAAGACTTCCATTCTTATTTTTAAAGATAGAAATCGTTACATAGATGGTGAATTTAGATTTAGAAATGGTCATACCTCAGGAAATCCTAGAAAACTTGTTGTGCCTCCTTTATTTTCTGCCCACAGTTGACTTTCTAACTTTAGTCGTTTGGATTGCTTTTTACTATTATTAGGTGAAGTTATGGGCAGAAAAGGAGTTACGTAACTACTTACGCTTGCAAAAATCAGGGATTCCGTCGCCAACGCCCGTGGAATTAAGGCAGCACGTACTAGTTATGTCATTAGTAGGCAGTGACGGGAGGTTATTGTTCTGTTGTCCGCAGGGAGACCTAAATATTAATCAAGTTCTTTCTTGAATAGAGCTGCTCCTCGCTTAAAAGATGCCAATATTACTGATGATCGCGCTTGTGAATTGTACTACCAGTGCGTTAAAGTCTTATTGAATAATAACTTTTAGCTCGAATCCCATAGCCGCTCACCACCTCTTTGACCGCGCAGGATATGCGGAGGCTGTATACGGAATGCCGTTTAGTTCACGGTGATTTAAGTGAATATAATTTACTGTAAGCACGGAGAATTATCACTTTGCTGTATATCGAGCTCACGCGCTTGTGGTAGGTATTGGAATAAAATGCTGTACTTCATTGACGTTTCGCAGGCTGTCGAGCACGACCACCCACGTGCGTTAGAATTTCTACGGGTGGACTGCGCTAATATAACTGGTCCTTTTGTGTTTCTATTTTACTTTTTTTAAATTTTTTAATAACGCGTGATTTGGCTGAGCTGGTAGATTTTTTTCGGAAGCGCAACGTTGGAGTATTGCCCATGCGTAAGCTCTTTGATTTCATAACTGACATTTCTCTTAACGACGCGCAGATCGACGCGTATTTAGACAGCGTTAGTCTTTCGCTTTTACGCAAATTTACTGTAAAGTAATATTTTTGCTTTAATAGTTGCAAAGCACACTTTTTGTGGACACGTGTTTAAAAGAGGAAGATAAAGTTGATGAAGAAGGTGTTTGGGCTGCATATGTTGTGTGCGTTTTGTATGTGATTTCATTTCAGTTTTTAAGAAATCCTACATACCTCGAACGCTGGACACTGCTTATAACTTCGAGGAAGATGTTTTTAAAATTTTAAGAGGAGAAGAAACGGATGTTATGTATCACAAAGTGCTTGGTTTAAAGGCTGACTTGACTGGCGCAGAGGAGGTTGAAATAAGATGCTGCTTACAATCAGCTTATAATTAGCTTTGTTAGGATATTGCTCCTGCTTGCACTACAAACACTGAAGCAGAAAACAGTATTAATAAATCCAGCTGCTCGGAAGAAGGAAATAGCAGCCTCTCCACCGACGAAGAAAATTCTTTGAGAGGAAATGGAGAATGTGGTGCTGCTAATATTATAAGCAAAGACAGAATAGCGAATAAGGTTTTTTTTTGGTCGTTTTAAGATTCGAATCTTAATTGTTTTCTAAGGAACGTAAGAAAATGATCAGAGAGATTAACAGAGAGCGACGACTAAAGAAGATACCTAAAAAAATAAAGAAAAAAAAGTATCAGCTTGCAAAGAAATAAGTTAGTTAAAGGCATTTAAAACTTTTTATTTGAGTGTCACTCAGCAATCCGTGCATAGCGACTTTTATTTATCTTGATCGAAACAATTAATAAAAAAAATATGCAAATAAAAAATTTTTGGAGCTTTATTACATTAGTTGTGGTTAAATCTTAATTAATCAGAATTAAGCTGAACTATAGAAACTTTAGTATATTGGTAGATTGTTGGTCGGCGCAGGAAAAATTTTCTTTAAATAAGATTACCTTAAAAAATTCAATACAGACATAAATGATTATCGAAAGTTTTCTTTGAGATGTTAAAATTAAACATTAAGGCCACGTGTTTTTTGTTAACTTTTTATAAAAAACTTTTTATTAATGAGATTAGCTCTTCGGGAGTAGCAGGAAGCCTACCCTTTTCAAGCTTCGACCATATCATTTTATCTGTATAGCATATGCCTAACATATGAACTATTATAAACAATAAAAAAGCACCTTTAATAGAGATCTCAAAAGCACCCGTAGCAAGTAATTGCGAAACAATCAAATTCCCTACACAGCCACTTACTTAAAATTTTATGGGATGACAAATTTTATTAACCAATTGTCCAAATGCATAGACATGAAAGCAGTTTATTTTTTTGCAAGGAGGACAACCAAGAGGGTGGGGGCCTAAAATAATTTATTCTGTCGCCCACAAGGATAACCACAATTGCACAAACTTGCAAAACATTTATAAAACTATTATAAAATCATAATTTTTTTTAGTAGTAAACAAAAGATGTATTTCACATGAAACTTGCTTTAATAAGTTTAAAATTGGTTGAGATGGTAGCTGCTTGTACCCGTACACTTCCACTCCCGGTAGCTGTTGGTTTATGACTTGTTTAACCTGTAAAGTCATAAAGAATGACTTAAAAAGATTTTTTTTAAAAAAAAGTAGAATATAAAATTAATGTTTAATCAATTTCCTGTTGAAACAGCTTTTCGTAACCGCAAGAAGAGCTATATAAAATAGAGAATGCTTTTAACATAAAAACTTTTGTATTATTTCTTACCAATAAGCAATGTTAATAACAGGTCGATAAGCTTTATATGCTTCAAAAAGGTAGAGAGAGAATAAAAGAATATAACAAAGCATCTCGTAGGACGCATGAAATGTAAATAAGAATTGAGTGCCGTTAGTTTTTTAAGGGCAACCTTAAAATGCTTTGATATGATTTATTTTTTTAAAAAAAAACTAACTATTCTTCACCAAAAACCTTAGAAATATAAATAATAATGATATTTATAAATAAGGTTAGCGGGAAAAGCATGGCTGGCAGCTCGATCTTTTAAAACCGCGAATATGTACTTTTAGCAATTTTCCCGGAGGTTGGTTTTTGGGCGTTACTGCACAAAACTAAACTATTGCAGGAGTAAAAGCTTTAATTTTTTTTTGCTGTTTTTCAGTTTATTTCATGAGGAAGGTGATCTGATGAGCATTTTGCTCCAATTTTTAAAAGAAACACACATTAAGTGAGTTATTTATCTTTCCAAAGCCTACTTGTAGTATTCAATGGGTAAAAAGGTTATAATAACTATTATAATAGCTGTTTTTGCAGCAAAAGTTCCTTGCCCTCAAGCTCAGCCTCTTAAGAGGGAGCCTGTTATTGCGGTACACCAAGGGAAGGAATTATTTTAGACTATGGCTAATTAATGAAACAGATTATGTTTAACATGTACAAGGTTAGAGCCCATGGCCTTACTGAAATAACCCCATACTCAAAGCAAGAAGCTCTGTCTAAATAAATTATTATATTACGTATTTTATATATATCTAACTGTATAACTATAGAAATATAAAATAACCAGTATCTACCACGGAATTTTTTGCTTTTAAGGGTCTCCTGCCTTTATCAAAATTTGTATAAAGGTATACGATAAAAGAGTATAAAATATAAGAGGTCAAATAGAGATATATATGTTATGTTTAATTTTTTTTTTAGTAAGATGATGTAGTGTATATAATAAAATATGACATGTTTTAAAAATTATGCTTTATTGGCCGGTTTTAAATTTGTATTTAACCCTTTGTCGACCAATGAAAGCTTAAGCGTTAGTGACCAATTAGAGTTATAAATTAAATGTGTAGTGTAATAATGAATGATTAAGAAGGCCATGACCGTAAAGGTAGGGGTTAAAAGGATTCAAGGTGAAATGTCTGAATGCAAAAAGCACAGATATATAGTAATTGTGATTACGCGCATGTCGGAGACTAATGAACAATCAGGTGTTGTGCGAAGCAATTTATTTAAGATTTTGACTTTCCCCTATTCTCTCTCTACTATTTAAGAAGTGCCATAGTTTTAACGAAAGTACTATACAAAAGACAGTTACAAATACACTTTCAAAAGATCGGAAGACTTCCATATTTGTTTAAATAATTTAATTAGAGCAGATAATTTTTTTTTAAATTTTACTTTGGTTAGTTGGTATCCAATTAATAAAATGGGTCAAATTATTTTGTAATCATTTCTCCCCTTGTATTTTACTGACTGGTTCTCGGGTACTTGATTGGTTTACTAAAGGAGCAATTATTAAATACATATATAATATAGATGTTATAAAGTATATTATAGACATTAAAGTAATATAATATAGGATAGTCGAAGTACCAGAAAAACTTTAAACTAATTTGATTGTGACAACTCTCGAGCTCGATATGATGGTTTTACGTATTTAACCTGTTATAGACTCCCCAATTGCACCAAACCCACCTTCACACTAAAGAAAGAAAAAAAAATTACAGCGGTGCGCGACCAAACTTATATAATCACATGGGCACTCCCTTGGCCTTACCCTCATTGTAAACACCTGTGAAATTTGGAGTGTTTGTGTTTCTGTGTTTTATGGTTATATACTATTTGATTTTGTGTTTATGTCCTATTTTCCTTTTTATGTTCTTCTTTTTGTGTTCTGTGTTATTGCTTTATGTTTTAAATGTGTCAGGTGCTCTTATATTCTGTGTTAATGTGTTACCCCTTGCTTTGATTCTGTGCACTTAACAGTACATTAGAACCTATGTGGGTTTAAGTAGAAGTATTTTAGCTTCATAAATACTAAGGAATAAAAATAAGAGTTTTTTTTTCTTTAACAATCGGAATTTTTTTTAAATTAAAAAATTAAATTGTTAAACGTTTTAAGATCAGCCTGGTAAGGTCCACAAAAATGTTAAAATCTAACATATAAAACTATCTTCGATTGTATTTTTATACTCTTATTTAAACAAAAGCACAACATTGTAAATATAATATATATATTTCTAGTTTGTGTTAACTAAATTTTCTACAATAATCGACATTTACGCTTTAAGCTAAGGTGTCAAGTTCTCTTAAAAACGTGTCCCCCTTGAAAAAAATAGCATATCAAAAAACTTTTTTAAAAGAGCACAGGGGAAGAATTCATTTATCTGTAAACTTGGTACAAAGGTAATCTAATTAAGACTATACTTAAAAAACCCCCAATGAAAATAAAATAGATAGCTGCACCGAGCATTCAACAGTGTACGATGCGATTATCTTTTTTGACCTCACGAGCATTTATCTAAAAGATTAAAATTAGTTTCTTAATATATGCAAGCAAAAAAGCTAACAAAAATTATGCAAAGTACACTTAAAAATTTGGACTTTTTCACGTATTGAATTTTATTGACGTTTTCACATATCATATCATTAGAACTAGAATTTTTTAAGATTAGTTAACTTGCTACATCTTCTATACTTTGATATAATTATTTAAATTAACTTAATTAATTACGAGAGGGTGTTCATTTTACTTTTACTTTTGATTTTAGTTATTTAATATATTTTTGAATGTTAAAATCAGCCCTATTTCCACATAGGTACATCGAAACTCTTAACACTTCTTAGCAGCTCGAAGAGCATGACACGAAGCCTTTCAAGCTACTAAACACGCTGGGACATTAAATTTAACTACAAGTCAAAAGCTCAAAGCGTCACGTAGTTTGCTTGTTTTAACGGTAGTAGTTACTTGTTTAGAAGGTTTCTTCAAAGTCAATAGTGAATCGAACCCACAAACCAATTTTAAGCAAATATGATCTAAGTACGACCGATAAATTACAGGTACATCTTTGTTAAACTCCATTAACGCATTTTAAAATTTGAAATTTGAAAAAAGCGATGATTTATTGCTATAAGTGCAGTATTAGTAATCTGGTAAAGGCTAAAAGCAAATAAAAGAACAAAATATTAAATAACTTATATTCCTTTACGTACTCCTAATACAGTATTCATTTTTCTCAAATAAAAAAAAAGGACAGTCATATGTTTCATTACCTTTAATTTTTATTTAAATCAGAACAAAGATAAAAAATATTCAATTTAATACACTCTAAAAGTTAAATTACTTGGGCATAACAAACTACAAACAATAAGTTGCTTCTTAACAACCTAATTTGGAAACTTCACTCTGTGAATTGAGTTTTAACGACTAAATTTTTGGTATTTGTTTCACAGTGCATAACGCGTTATTCGTATGCTGTAAAATTGACTGGTCTCTAGTATTATCGCTACATTTGGACTCTTCTTCATATAATTAAAATTTATAAATTGTGTTGGTCACTTTCAGTAATTAATACAACTTTAAAAATAGAAAGAAAAATTAAGAAAACTCGGGCACGACACTATTGCAAGCCTAGAAAAATCACTTTTAAATTGTAAGATAAGCGCTTTTTAATTAATTCTAGAATGGAATTTAAAATTTTTTTTATATACTTTTCCAAGATAATATAAATAAATATATTGTTTACTCAATAATAAAGTACATCGCTAGTTTTCATATATACTAAACTCATTAGCCAGATGCTCTAAGAAAAAAATAATGATCTTAAATCTGTACTCCTAAGTTAAATAGTCACCATTATTGTACCATATTTAATATCCTATAAAATTAGCTTTAAATTATCTCATAGAACTGCAAAAAAGTAATCTTACTTTTTACTTTTTAATGAAGCTATCACTCTACATATGACTATTTATATAAAATATACATGCAAGTTTTATAAGAACAACTGTATGAAATTTGTAAATGATAAGGTAAGCAGGGCGCAAGCTAATTTATTTTTTCTTTTCTCTTCTTTTAATATTGTGAACTGTCTTTATAAAATGCTTAATTTATAACTTCAACGTAGCACCACGATTAGGAAAACTTGTTATCCACTGAACCGATGGTTGTAAAAGTCTTATTGTAATAATTATAAGTTAGTTAGTAAATAAAAAAGTTATATGGTCCTTAATAAAGAGAAATATTACGTATGATTTTACTGGATAATTTACCAATATATTATAGCATAATTAACATCAATTTTTAGTTTATTAACACAGCAAAAATATTTGTAAGAAAAAGTACAACTATTCCACTAAATAAGTTGTTCGATACTTCTGTATGATTGGGTTGTTATTAAAAACTAAACATTTTTTTGTTTATGTTAATAAATTTAAATAAGAAATGATAAACAAGTAATAGTTATATTTCTTTAAAAAGTTAAATTAGTGTTGAAAAACGAACATAGAAACCACAAACTTAAAAAAATTACATTTACAGTGGATATTTAATGATATGTACTAATAAATCGTTTAAACTTCATTCGTAAGGGCGCTAAACCTTAGGAAAGTAAAACGTTATATAGTGATATAATTGTATGTCTAAATAAACAAAATTTTCTTAAAAATCCAGTTGTTTGTAATTGTGTGCCTTAAACTGTATTCTTAAGTTTATTTTAAACATTAGAACTCATCGTTTTTTTCAAAAATGATTAAAAAAGACATCAAGAGCAGATTATATACTTAAAGTGGTGTTATGCTTGTTATTTTTTAGGATACTGCTGAAAATTTTATTGAAAAATAAGGGTTATGTATTAATTAAAATAAGTTTATTAACATAATTCTTTAACTGTAATATGATTACTAACTTTTACTTAATTTGAATAATTTAAAATAAAGAAAAGCATAAACAATGTTTAACTACTAATAATTTAACTTTAAATGAATAGCATTTTCCTAAAATATATTAGCAATATTAATGTAAAATTCATACTACTTATACTGTAATATTATTATAAGGTTAGAATAAGTTCAAAATTTTGGTTATAATTTTTGTTATTTATTAAATAAGTAGTAGTTATACGTACTGCTCCCTTCAGGAATTGTAGCTGAAGGGGGTTATGCAGGCGCGTCTTATGCCGTGTGGTTCATTACTATTTTCATTATAGTTATAATAGTTGCGATTATATTAAAGTGTGTTAAAATTGTTATAACCAATTCTCTAGTAACGCAAAAATTCTAGCATAGCTTATCATCTGCTAGCACATTCGTTTAAAATTTATTAGTGTGCTATAGTTACACCCAGAAACATCTAAATTAAGCAAGTTTAATTATAATTTATTACATAATATAAATAATTGCTACAATCAAGCCTTTCCACCTGTTGGGGGGGTAACCGCTATCTTTCTCAGTAAAAAATTTTTCCTTATAACTGAACTTTACAGTAGCTAAAACTTTTTAATATTAATAATAGAAAACAATTAAATGCAACTAGGGCTTCATGTAAATAGTTTTTGTAAATTCTCATTCGTCGCCGGGATCAAGTCCATTTTTGTTTATAAAAACTTTTTATAAAAAAAACCAATCGTAGTGCACTTTCTTTTTAAAAGAAAACTTAAGGTTTTTTGCTTGGCAATATAAGTGGTGCTCTAATGGTTTAGCTTCGGAAGAAAAATCCTCCTGTACTTTTTTTTATTTCGCGAATTTTGTAATACGCCATTGAGGTTTTACTTAAATGGATTTTAGCGCTGGTAACTTTTTGAATGAATATACAGTTGGTATTACTATAGGAGTAGCTAGCGCTTTGTCGGTTGCTATTTTTTTAAAAAATTATGACAGTAGTGGAAACAAAAACAAAAAGTCGAAAATTTTAAATAAAAAACGTAGCATTATCACGAAGAAGAAGAGGAAACCTATAAAAGAGGTACCTACCTCGCAACTTGAAACTTCGGCCATTATTAGCAAAAAAAAATCCGCAACATCGCTTAAAACTACTAACACTGAGGTTAAGTTTTACTAGTATATTATAATTATATTCATCAGATATTCGACATCTTTCCTATTTCCACTTGGTTATACTTAATATTATTATATACTTTAAACTTTCAAATTTTGGTTTAAAGAATTTGGAGGCTACTATTTTTATTATTTTTTAGTCAATAACTTCTATTTAGGTTAAATGTAAACCTTCTCTAAGTACTACGGCAGCCGTAAATGAGTCGGTTAAAGTAAAAGAAATAAAGCCAGAAAATAACGCACAAGATTCTGGCAAGTCCGAGAGAAAACTTAATAAAAACCAGCACGAAAAATTAAAGTCACAAGCTTCTCACGGTAAAGCAAAGAAAAAAGCTTTGAGTTTATAAAGGCTCTATTTATTGTAATTTAAGTGATGGGTGTAAAGTCTAGTATGTTTTTACTTCATGAATATTTCTACTACTAAATTTTGTATACTTATATAAAAAGTTGAACTTGCGGAAAAAAATAAGACTTCTTCCAGTCTGCAACTTAACGTACCAACTGAATTTTCCTCTGAGAAAGTTTATTATATATATTTTTTGTATTTACAAGCTTGGCATGACTTTTAATTTCTAATTTACTCGAGAAATTAAACGAGGAAGAAGACTCTTCAAAAGAGGGTTGGACAGAAGTGAAAAAAAAGAGTTCTCGCAAGAGCGTGGAGGTCGTTGCTTTTAACCCCGTATTGCTTGTTGACGTTATCAACGAAGCTAAGAAGAGATCTCTATTGACCGGCTCAATTCCTCGTGTCACCGTTGATAGAAATAACTCAACTTTGAGTATATTTAGCGCTTCTGGTTTCTTATTATTAGTAAAGTAGATTTCAACAGTCATTCAGGGGGACATTGACCTCGTTAGCCGGAGGGTACGTGAAATCAAAGATTTGCAGGCTGATTTGGAAGCTCGAGTGGCCAAAATCCAGACTCTTGAGATCCCTCTTGGTGATAAACGGAAAGCTGTTTTTGGCCCTAACTACGAAAATCTTAACCGCATTCGATTGATTTCTGGGGCTCAAATCACTTTCAACAAGGAGAGTTGTAGCCTTATTGTGCGCGGCGAGGAGGTAAGCCCCCATTTTTTACTACTACTAATATTTTTTGGTACTGTTTTTTTTACTGGTAGGACAAAGTCTCTATTGCTAAACAGGAAGTCCAATTGGCTCTTAATCCCCCGCCTGCCGAAAGTGTGGGTACGCTTAATGTAAAGCTTTGCCTTTGCTACGCTCACTCTTGCTTTTGTGAATCCATCACGGTCAGTTTGTCTACCAATGGACAGGCATCGCACGGGGATCTTGCTGGCTGGCCAGGGCGCCCTTTTAAAAAACATCGAAATCCAAACGGGGGCTAAACTGGTGGTCGAGGGTGAAAGGGCAGACGTTATGAAGAAACTCGTGATAAGCGGCACCTACAGGGAAGTCTTCCAAGCTAATGAGAAGATCATGAGAGCACTCAAAGAGTTTTGCTGCGAGGAGCATCTTTCTGTGAGTTTGGAACAAATCCGCCTGCTTCTCTATGCGGATGCTTTGCAGTTTAAAAAGTTGTGCCAGCAGTACCGAAGATCCAGTATCGAGATTAACAAGAACTTGGGGACCATTAAGATAATTGGGCCTTTAGTATTATTCCATTACTTGCTCGAGGCTCCTGTGCTATTCATATTTTCCTTATTCAGAACGAAGTAACGAAAGTAAAGGACGAGATCAACGCCATTTTATTGTCTCCGCCCCCCCAACCCGCTCTGAAGGCTGGTGAAGCTCTTGAAGAAGTGGACTTGGGAGATGCCGTTGGGGCTGTAGTGGGTTCGAAGTACGTTCATTTAAAAAATATTAAGGTTAGCTCGAGTAGCCTTTTATGATTTGGTGTTGCTCTCTTGGAGTTACCTGGAATTTAGGAGTTGTGCTCTGGAATGGTTGAAATTGAAATTCCACCCACCACAAGAACAGCACGCATTCGAGGGGAGCGGTTAGCTGTTGAGAGGGCTAAGCAGGGGGTGCTGTACCTTATAGAGAGGCATAAGGAAAAAGTTCAGTCCGCATTAAAATCGGAAAAAGATACTAGCTATTTCGCTGCTCATCAGGATTCCGTTTTAAAATCTGTAAGTGTGTCTGCTTTTCGGCTGGGGTTCACACACTAGTATGCTCGTTTTTTTATATACTTCTGGCGCATGAGGGGCGTGAGAATGGTCTCTGCTGGGGAGGTAGTGCACCGACGGGCTGGTATTGATGATCTTGTTGGAGTGACTTTCTTTAATACACACTATTTTTTATCTTTGCTTTGAATTGTGTTCTTATAATAAAGCAAATATTCATTCATTAAAGTTTTTGTTACTAAGTGTTTATTTTCGGTTAATATTGTATTTTGCCCAAACCGGGAGAGTTATGCAATGTTGCGTTATCGTAGGTTTTAAGTAGTTGCAAGCTAGCTTTTCGAGAAAGTACGTGCATTCAATTTAAAAAAAAGATCACATGTTTCTTGATTGTTATTATAGAAATAGTATAAAATGCTTTTTCGACTTCAATAAAAAGTTGGCGTTGGTTGCCTCCTTAATAAACCGTAAATTTGCGTAACTACAATCCTTAACTATTATATCCGTATTTAAGTTTTAGAGAAAAAAGTTAATTTGTTCCAAATTGGGTGTAATAGTTAGCGGAAACCGAGACTTCCTAAATGAAGTTGTTTCTACAATAAGAAATTTATAGTTAGAAAATAATGTTAAAGATATTTAATAAAAAATTTTAATTTTTCAATGCTCAATTAAAAATAGAACTTTAGAATGTACATGCGGGGGAAATTTATTACACAAAGTATCGTTAATATTATCAATGTCCGATTCACTTTACGCTTGTCTTGGTACACCCAATTATTCTGGTTAATCTCGCGCGTTTCTGCAAACAACGAGCTTTCGGGTTCACCACTTCTCCACAAAGTTTTAAACGATCTATAGTCCTTTTCCTTATTTTAAAATTATTAAAAATTTGAGCTATACAATTCACTCTAATTAACGTCAAATAGCGTTTTACCTAGATGTGTGATCGCTGTCGCTTAGTACCTTTTCCTCTCTAGATGAACTAAATGAGTTATTGCCTAAGAAGAATCTCAATTTTGTTGAAGGTAAAACTTACAACCGCCAAGGTATTCGATATGGAAGCTATCAAAGAGCTAGACGGTAAGCACCTAATACTTACTGCTGCGACTCATTTTTAAGAAAAGTGGAGGCCTACTTGAACTATTAAGCATATTATGCCCATAATAAGACTCCTCAAATATTACATCTCTGCAGAAGTGAGAATCACCCTCTTTACAACAGTGGAGCCTTCCCGTCTGTAGTTGTTAATCTCCCACCATCAGAGAACGCTCCGGAACCCGGCAAAGCCACAAGCACCCTTTATCAAAATCCTTATCGCAGAACTAAAAGCTTCAATTTTGTGATTGGGTCTGCAACCTTCCAGAAATACTGGGGCCGCTCATAACTATAAAACTTTTACATCTTTATTAAAATATATATCCACCGACCTACAGTTATAACTGGTAATTAAAAAAGAGAGTTGTGATATTAAATAGTTTAGGAATAAGATAGCTGTTTAATTTTTAAATTACAGCAAAACCCAGAAGCTAGTGGACTTAATAAAGACTGGGACAAAGCAGAAATAAACCAAGGGAACATTCTTGAAATAAGCAAATTTTTGTCCTCGCACCTTTCAAAATAGCATTTTACTTTGGCTTCGGACGGTTAGAAATTATACAGTAGAAGGACGTAGCACGAAAGTTAAAATTGCATATGTAAAAAGTTCAAGACTTGCTGGTAAGTTTGTTCTCATAAGTATATGGCTTAACTTAACTTTTAGATGTGTTTAAATTACAATTATTTAAGTTATATATTAAACAAGCTTTAAAAAAAATTTTTTTTATTGAAAATTCATTCACGAAATACTAAACTTAAGTTATAAACATATATAAGTTTGATTTCAATGTTATATAAATTCAATTTAAGCAGAGAGAGGATAATAACGGACTAATTAAATATACTTTTCTTTAAAGAAACCTTACGACGCTATAACGAAATTTTTATTTACGTGCTGGAGGCTGTTAGGCTTAATAAAAGATTTTGTTCCTTAAAAAATGTCGCTCCCTCCTCAGTGAGTGGGAAGTTTAACAGATTAGGAGTCCAGCGCACCCTAGGTAGAGGCCACCACCCCGTAAATTATATTGTATTTTTTATTAAGATACTAATATTAAAATGAGAAAGTTAAGATTATAAATTATTCTATAAGCAAAGGGGACCAGCTGGAAACCAGCTCTTTAAAGCAACCACTCACTTTTATCGTGATGAAAATCCCAGTGTTGAGTTAGTATAGAAAGCCTTTTAAACCAATCAGAGGTACACCGGCATTATAACGCTACACTCTTAAGTTTGGACTTTTTCGTAGGTAAAGTTATGGTGAGCCTTGTCAACAGCTAAAAATTCACTTCGCGCAATTTAAATTACTAATTTTATTATATCTTTTCTTTCCATAGGGCATGGCATTTAGTCAACCTGCTTGTCAAACCGAAGCTTGTGAACTTCAAAAATGTCTTTCTGGTATATGCCCATTGAGTTTATAATAGAATTAGAATATAATTGAATATAATAGTAAGAAATTTTACTTGATTTTTATTTTTTTTATTTATTTATGTATACTTCTATTAATAAAGTTGCTTAATAGACCCTGTAAGGGATTTGATGTTTTTTTTTTATAGCTCATAATTTTAGAGAGTCTGCTTGCGGCCAGTATATATATGAACTTATTGAGTGCTGCAGAAAAAATCATGCTTGGGATTCCTCACCACCTTGCAGTGGTTGGAAAAAGTACAAGATAAATAAAGATAGTAGTGCGCATTCGTAAATCAGGAGACTAACTACCAAATATAAATTTCATATTAATAACTATACTTATTTTTTTTTTTAGTGAGCTTAATTGTTGATATTCTATTGACCATTTCGAGTATTAGTCCATTTTTTGATACGTTGTTTAAATTACAAGTTATAGCTTTTCCCTCTCCTTATATCAGTTCATAATTACTAAAATGAAGAAGCCAACTATATATATTACTCGCCTAAAAAAAAACTTTTTAGTTGGTGTAGCTTTTAGCCAATTAGATTTATTAGCTTTTATGTAGAAAAGAATGTGCCCTTAAACCCAAATTCATTTCCCTATTTTTTTTGGGCGCCTTCTATTGAGCGTTCAGGCTATGCCTTGTTTAGAAGCTGTCAGTACTACTTAGCCAAGTTTTAGCTTCTTGTTACTCTTCTGTATTAAGAGAAAAGGTCAAAGTTTCAGACCTTGTTACAATGCAAAAGTTTTTCGCCACTTGATTTTTAAAAGTAATTTCTCAAAAGGCAGTAAAGCTTGGAAAAAGTTATTTAGCGTGTAAGCGCATCTGCATTATACATTAAAAATTTGGTTTTTTAATAAAAAAGGGTAATAATAACATTACTTTGGGTTAAAATACTCCATGCGATCAAAAATTTTAATTATGACAATAAAAATTAAAAAAAATTTCTTTTCCCCAATTATGTTGACTTGTTATAAACTTGCATCTATGTCATTAAGAATAGCATTTTTATAGAGAAGATTTTTCAATATTATATTTGCTCAGACAGAAGGTTTAACTAGTATCATAAAAGAATCGTTTAGCTCATTTTTGCTCAAAGAAAGGTAGATAAACCCTCATGTTCACCTACTTACCTCTGAAGAGGGGTTTTTAAATTACTTTTATATACTAAACACGAGGAGATTAACTAGAGTGTAGAGTGGCTCTGCGTTACTGCTTGATTAAAAAGAAATTTTTATCTTTATTGTTTGTTGTAACTTTTGTTATCTGTCTCCAGAATAATATTTTGCTGTAAAAAGAGATTATAGAAGCTTGCAAAATAGTGATAATACGACATTTTAAGTTCTAAGTGCAAACCGAACCTCATAGTCTTGAATATTGACTTTTTTTCTGCGTTTTTATTGATAATTGCGGAAAAGTCACTAAGCACAACAGTTAAATACATTTTTCCCGACAACCGTCCAACGAAGTTTATAATTTTGGTATAGAAGAACGCAATTTTATTAAGTCCAATTCAATTTCAGTTACGCGGTAAAGAAACCAATACCCAACGCTTTTGTAATTTTGGGTTCTTCTACTATAATTATATCGTAAAACAAATCGATAATGGGTATTGAGAGGGGACACATAATATTGCCAAGCACATGCTAATTAAAGTACATTTATATATCTGCATAAACTATGTAACTAAAGACAGAAATTATAGTGAATTGGTATTTACCACAATTGAAATGGATAAGACAATACATCGTTGTGTGCATCAGCTTTAATTCGAATTTTCCTAATAAGTTAAAAACGCATTTCCTTCATATATCAGAAACGATTAAAGACAAAAAGGGTTTCCGGTGTTAACCTACAGGACCGTATAAGTTACCTTTAACATTGATAAGGTGACGGGATAAGTTGTTTACTCGTCTTCGCCGTCAGCTGGTTGTCGTGTATGCTGCCAAGCTTTATATGTTATCTCGAAATACGGGCAGGAGAAGTGTAAAAGTAATGTGTAGAGAAAATTTATACATACCCTTATCTATTTCTAAAACGTAGAATTTATCTTTTAAACCATCTCTGGGGGGCTAAATGGACAGTAAATCTCTTGTTCTTTCTAATATATATAAATCTCGGGATTTCACTCTTTCCAGAGTAAGTATATATCTAAGGTATGGAGAATAAAGAAAGCAACTGGTTTTTTTGATTATCACTTTTTTAAGAGACCGTCTTTGGATACTAAAAGCTGTATTGAGTTCTTTCCTGAACGTCCAGTAAACTTATTTAAATATTATTTTTAACTTATTAAGGACAGTTGGGTTTTTAAGACTTTTCCGTATGATTCAAAATAGGTGGAGAATTTTCAAGAAACAAGTGCAATGCCAGAGAAAAACCTAGATCCAAGGGTATTTGCTAGTACATACCCCTTAAAAAATATTATTTACAACTTTCAAGAAAAACTAGTTGTACTTTAAGATGACCTTTTTTACATACTAATATTTTTTTATGAAATATAGATAAGAGTGTACTTAGAAAAGTTAAATGCTGCTTCTGACCGGGTTAATGACATTGAATCAATGTTAGAATCATTAAGAGGACGCCATCGCCAACTTATTCAAGAGGGAATCAAAAAGCTTAAAGCAACTCTTAGTAGAGATGGGATGAGAGCAACCTTAAAAAAAGCAGATCCCTATTATTTAACGGTTAAAGAAAGAGAGTAATTATGCTTCTACTCCGTAAACTTTTATTGCCTGTAATTTATTTTTACCCCTATAAAATAAGTAAAGTTTCTAGTGAGGTGGGACTTTTAGCCCAGCAATACAAAAAAGCTTCCGATGCGCTACTGAAGGTGAAAAAACGACTTTTAAAAAGATTTACTTTTAGCTTAGTTCAATTTTTTTAGGCTCAGACGGAAAGTTGGTCCTATGAAAAGTCGCTTTACTCCGAAAAGAGTCTGGGCGCTTCAGTTAAAGTAGATCCAGAAAAACAAGAGCAACTGAATAATTTGAATTTAAAAGTGATTACTGATTCTGACTTATATCTATAATCCGTTACTTCGCTTCTGCTCACTTTTTTATAATTCTTTAATTAAGTTCAAATATCCTTAAAACTTGAATACTCACATACAGGTGGAAGAATGTCAAGAAAATAAACTAAAAGCGGAAAGGGCTTATAAGAATGGTCTGGCTAAAGTAGAATCCTTAAGGTTGAAAGAAGACTACCACTTAGCCAACTTAGGGTGTAATTAATCTAAGAAAAATTTACATCTATTTTTTTTAAATTAATATTATTTACAAGACCCTGCATTAATAAGGCAAATAAGTATTTAAAACTGAAAAAGGAATTGGAGACCGAAGTTGATAAAGTGCAGCTGGAAGTTTCGAAGCTAACAGCGGAAGGCTCGATTGCGAGGTTTATACATGTATATATATATAAACAAAGTGGCGGTATTTTTTGTTAACAGAAATTGCGCCAACACTAGAAAGGAAGTGGCGGAGTGTCTAAAGGCGCTTTCCGATTTAAGTCTCGAACTAAAGAAGGAGGACGGCAAAAGACGAGGATATTTGAATGCCAATCCTCACCAGCTTAGAAGATCTCGAAGTGATGACAGAGACTGGAGCCCGCAAATTTTTGACATACCTCCAGAAATTTCTGACGATCTTAAAAAAGACGCTTCAGTTTCGGTGTCTTACAATAATTTAATCCAGTCATCTTTAGAATCTTTTCCCACAAGCGAATGATGTTTCAAACGAAACTAAAGCTTATCAGTATTTACTTATATAAATTTTTATTCTAACTTTAAGCTGGAATTTGAATATACTTGTACAGGCTGGTGAAGGGGCTAGGTTTAGATTAAAATAGAAAAAATTTCATCCATCTCGTCCAACGCTTTCCTCCTGCTTTTTTTCTTTTTCTTAGATCTAAAGCAATAAAAATTAAAAAAGTTAAAAAATCAAATTATTGATTTTTTAAATATTTTTAAAAAAATACCTTAAAAAAATAGTACTTAATTATTTGGACTATAAAAATAATTAAAAAAAAATGTAAGGACCACTATTTTTTATTAAAAAAAATATTTTCTACCCATAAATAAGGTAAATAATAAATATTAACTATGCAAACATTGTCGGTTGCAGAATCTTTTTCTCAATAGACTCAACTTTTTTATTGGTGTAGTGATAAATTAATTTGCTCCCCTGGAAAGCCGCCGTAGTAGTTCCTTCGCGAAGTCCATGCTTTTTATTTATTACCGTCGGCTTGATACTTTGCTCCTTCCAAAGTATTTAAAAGTTTAATAAAAAAAGATTTAAAAAATCTAACCATCGAAAAATTAAATTTTTTTTTACAAACTACTATTTTAAATTTACTTGAGCTAACATAATTTAAAAGTTAAACGTAAATTTAAAGATTTTAAATTCCACGCTTGCTATGACATTAAAAATTTTGACAACCCCCTCCAAGTAAAGAATGAAGTAAAAGATTTAATATACGCAAGTAAAAAGATAAAATACTTAAAAAATATTCAAATAAGCTAAAAATTTAATTATACTTAAAATTAGTTAACTATAACTTTTTTTTTTACTTTGGATTATTACTTCTATAAAGCAGAAAGAATGGCTTTAAAATAATATTTTAGCATGTTCAAAGTATAAAGTTTCAAGTTTATATATTTTTATAAAAAAAATAAGAATATGCAAGTTTATGATAATTGCATAATAATATAACTTCAAATAATGAAATCTATAATAACGAAATTTCTTAAGTAGAATCTATAAAAATTTCAAGCATACTAAATTAAAAGTCGTCCAATACAATTTCTCATTTTTTTACCCATAACTTTATAAAATAAAAAGTTTTCCGATTTTTTTATATTTAAATATATAGCAAAAATCTATATTACCTCAAGTCCACTTTTATTCGTTTCACTAAAATGAGCGGGACGGCTTATTAACTCTAAATAAGATATATAAAAGTTTAAGGTATACGTAAACTTGAAGATAAGATCATATTACGTCCCAAATTCTGAACACCTTTATTAAATATATCGGGCTGCCAAAGTAAATTGGGACTACTGTCGAGTTGCTGTGGCCTTAAGAAAAAAAAATAGATTATGAATAATTAGTACTAGGGAAACCCACACATCCCACAGCAAGCATACACAAGAAAAAAAAAACTTAAACTTCAAAAATCTGGCTTTATTGTTTATAAAAACAACTGAAATAAGCTAGTTAGGCATACCTTTATTTATAAATCATTATCAGTTTGTTGGGTATTAATAATTTTACTGTATAGGCCCCCCAACTTTATAAGTTATATAAATCCAAACTTGATTTTACCGCAAAAAGGAAAATACTCATCTCTCATTAGTGAAAACTGAGAGGAGCCGCGAGTTAGGCGCACTTTTATATATAAGTCTTTACTAGTTTTAATAGACAATTCTTATACTGAAAAAGTTGCCCAACTTTTATAAGTTAAATAAAACCAAACTTGATCTCAAAAAAAATTATAGTTAAAGCTTACAGCGAAACACACAAATGTCTCTCCTTAAGAGTTTTATTAGAACTCAACCACCATATTTTTTATAAAAATCGTATTTATATTCACGCGATACGTGCAAAGCGCGCGGTCATCTAAAAAAATAAAAAAACCAAACAAACTTGCTTTGATTCTACACAGAACCAAACTTTATACACTTCCAAAAGCTTCCAAAAACAAAATTTAAAAAAAAAACTTTTTTTTTAAAAGATTAAAAGATTCCAGCCATTCTCGAAAATCAATGGGAAATGGTAGTAATATTGTATGGTCCATTTCCTAACAAAAGTTTTGTTAGCATAATAAAACATAATTATAAAAAATAGGAATTTATAATTGAAATTAGTTAATATCATAAGCTTAAAAATGTAAAGGTAATTAGCCATAAGTAACTCTTAACATCAATAAAAAAATGAAATATAAAATTTTTTTCTTTTAAAAAATATAATTTATTAGGTTTTGTATGTTTTACTATTAATTTAAAAAGTTAAAAGTTAAGAAACAATTTAATTCATTTCAGTAATTGTAATAAATAATGAGGCACATTACAAATATCATGAAAAAATATGAAAATAGTTTTACTTCAAAATTAAAAAAATAAGAAATAAGTTAAAAACCGAAGCAAAAATCTTAATAATTTGCTGAAGAACATCAAGGATTTGAAGAGCATTACTAAGAAAAATTTTCAAAAAAAAATTAAAGCGAGAGAGGGATCCCATCATAACTAGCACAAAAGCCATAAATTCACCAGTTCCAAGCATTTCAGATAAAATTCTGAAAGGGGGACCATAATAATATTAAAAAGTTATTAAAAAAAAAAAAGGAAATGAAAGATTTTAAGAAACTTTTTTAAAAAATATACTAAATAAATTAAGCGTTGAGGCAAATTAAAATTAAAAAAAAAAAATACATAATTTATGAGGCTCTTAGTGGTGGCTGGTTTTTTTATTAAATACATAAAAGAAAGAACCAAGCAGCGTTTAAACTAGATTACTGTATTACTACAACTTTGCGGTAAGAGTTGGAAAAAGATTCTCACAAAAATATAAAGAAATATAAGCTCAAAGTACTTGTAAAATTTGAATGACTCAAATAGTGGAAATGTTAAATTAAAAAAATGGTCGCTTAGTAAAACTGGAAAAATAGTTAACTACATATATAATGTAAATTTTTTTTCTAAGGAACATTTTTTTTTTGTTTCTTAGCTTTTCCGTTAAAAAAAATTAATTTGCTTTTTAAATTTCTGAAAAATATAGGTATGACATGTATAAATAGTTTTTTTAGTATATTTATAGAAAGTTGCACAAAATTTTCAAATATTACCGTTTGATTAATTCGTAAGCAAAAACTGAATAAGTTAAAAAAATTACTCTGTGAAAATATTTATGGAGAACTTGATATTTTTAAAAGCAAATAAGCCAAATAGTTCTAAATTTAACCAGAAAAAAATAGATAAAAATATGAAATGGGTATTTAACTATTAACCAAATCTATATTTAAATCGATCTCAAGAAAAAAGCAACGCTTCATAGTAGAGCTTTAGATCAATTGCTAGAGGAACATAATAAAGAAAGTCTTATAATTAAAACTTTTCAATCTTTGATAATGACAAGTAGAAAACTTAAAATAAATGAAACAGAAATTTGGTGCTAAACAAACTGATTTACTTTACCTACAAAATTTACTAAAATTCGCTTCAGCTATTCAATATAAGCCGAAACATCAAAACTTACCTGCCTTAATAAAAACGTAAAACTAAGCTTTACGGCTGCTAGTGATTTGCAAGACTATTAAACTTGAAATTATTGTTATACTTTAAAATAAGTTTAGAATTTAATAAGATATTAAAAATAAATAAAAATTATAGAAAAAATAGTTGTGCAAAGGATTAAAACTTATTAAAGAAAATTATATTAGAGTTTAAAAGAACTTAAATTAACATTTTCCTGTTTAAATAGTTTAGAAGTCAAACCACTTAGAAGTAATAATATAGTAATAGTAATAATACGAAAGTAGAGACAGTTAACATAAAAAATATTCAAGATATACATGCGTGTATATATATATGAAAATTTTAATTAGGTCAAATTATACAATTGTCAAGTATAAAACACTTAAAGATTGTAGGATTGCAGTAAAGATTACAGTCAAAGCAAACGTAAATATTTCTGTAAAAAAAGGTGAGTAAAAGAAAGATACCGAACTGTGTGCAAAACCAAATCCAAAACCTACTTGAACTATAATATAAATATCAGTTAAGGAAAAATATGTAATATAAAGAGTTGCCTTTTGCGTTAGCGCAGAGAAACTTAATAACTTTATTAAAAGAAAATGCATAAACTTTACGGTTGGAACACGGTTAGTTTTTTCAGTACTAAAAGGAAGAGTAGTTAAAAAGGAATACAAAAGAGTTCAAGTTTCTTACAAATAATGAAAATAATAAAAGATAGACCTTTTTAATAAAGGCAAAATAAGCAAGCGAAGGTTTTTAAATATATTTAAAGATTGCAGAAATTTTAGTAACTTGCGAACTTCATTTAACTTGTTAAAAAACTTTGCTCTCTTGTGTTGATTTCTATTTCTATATAACAAACGTTGAAATATAGCTACTTCGGACAAATAAAATGGATTTTCGAATACTTCAATTAAATTATTTATTGAGTTTGCTAAGAAGCTTAACCGCCCTAAAATAGAATTTAAAAATACAAGCCGAAAATTTTTCTTAATTTGTGTAAAGTTAAGTGTAACCAAAGTTTAAATTTTCTTTAAAAAGAGTAGTATATATTTCTTGCTCATTAGAAAAAAGAGATTTCCAATTTTCCAAAGTACTTTCATCAATTAATACTTTATTAGCACCGGAACTTGTAGAACTCATAAACAAATTTATTTAATTTTTTACTAATCTCTTTAGTCGTAGTATCTACTTTTATTTGAAACTGGTTAATTTGCTAACCTTGATTTACAGTATTTAAAAAAAGTTAATATATTTGTACGTTTTAAAAATTATAGTTGTACGTGTGAATCTTATAAGCTTTCATGCGCTTACTTTAATTTTTCGTACTTACTCACCGTTTTCTCCCTTTTATCAGTAGCAGCCCTCTTCCTCGCTTAAAGTAAAATATCAATATTATTAAACTTTTTGGGTTACGCCAAAGAATTTAAAAGCAAACTAACAACTATTGCATCTTTTCCTTTCTTACTTTTTTTTTAAACATACCTCTTTTTTGCTTGAAGCAATATATTACTAATCTTTACTAAAATTTCTAACAAAAATAAAGAAAAAGCGTATGAGGAGCTGTTGTGTAAAAAACAAGGTAACTAATAGAAAGAAAAAAAAAAATTGGTAGATGAAAATAAAAATCCAGAAGGATACTAGTTAGATACTTTAATTTTTTATTTTTTTTTTACTAAGAGGCAGACTATGCTTTTCTCTTTAGTAGCAAATGCTTTTGCATTTGCGAAATATAGCACTCATCTTCAATATATTTTTTATAGATTTAATACACTTTAAACTTATCAAGTAATAATATATATCCTCTAAACATTTATTAAACTTTAAATAAGAGCTCATAGTGATATGTACTAAATAAATTTTTAAAGGAATCTTCAAACGACGGACTTCTCTCGCTTTTCTGTGCAATTTTGCTCTTCACAATCCTCAAATTCTACGCACGATCACTTTGATTAAAGTTACAGGGCTCTAATATGGCCAGCTTATTAAAAAAATAGTAATAAATAAAAAAAAATATGATTCGTTCTTCACGCTGTTTACTCAAACTCTGAACTTTTCTTTCTTATACAACTTAAAAGTTGTTGAAGTTTTAACAATAAAGAGAGTTTTTCAATGATAGAAGATGGCGTTATGCAATTTTGTACTTTGTTAAAATTTAACAGAAAAACAACAGAAGTTCTAAAGGGACAAAATTAGAAAATAAACTGTCTTTACATTTCAAAATTTTTCAAATTAAAAAATTTCAAGCTAAAAGCATGCGTTTATCTCTTTTATTATTATAAAGTTCTATAGTTTAATGACTTTACTACACAGTAGCATAATTTATGTAATTGATTAAAAAAATCTAACCGGCGCTTATCGAGTAGTTACCACCACTTTTCCCGCGGATCTAAAAAAGAACTAAATAAAATTTAAAGTTCTTTTAATTTCAATGTTTCTAAATTTCTGAATAAAATTAGCATACTTAATACTACTTTAATTTTTCTCTAATAAAATAATTTTTTATGACCAAAAAAGTTTAAATTCTTTATCAAAAACTTTTTTGAAACTAACTTCAGAATAATATATATATAATTAATAAAGCAAACAATAATATTATAAAAGATAATAATAAAAAAAGTTAATTACAAGAAAACTTTATAATAAAATTTTATTCCTAACTTAATTTAAAATTATCCACTCAAGGGTCTCGATCGGACCATGTAAGATCTGATTCCTGTGGCTTCTCCGCCGTAGTGACGCCCAGCTTCGCCTTCCTTATATACCGGAACAACAGTCTTACGCTTCTTCAGTGCTTTCATAAATTTCAACTAAAAAAATAATAATTTATATCATTAATCTAAACACCGCAGAGAAACCTCTACTTTTTATTAATTTTTCAGTTATAATTAAATTAAAAATTAATTCTGAATAATAATCTAAAATAAACATTTACACTAACCTAGATATTATTTTTTGCAACTGCTGGTCAATAATATACTTTAATAGTATTATTTATTCACTATTAAATCCTTTTTATTAATATTTACTTAACATTATTTACTATTTGTTATTATTATTTACTTCATACTATTTATTACATACCATTATTATTTATTACTTATCATCTATTATTTATTATTATTTACATTATAATATTTATACTTTACTTTTTATTATTTATTTATTATTATTTACTAAATACGATAATTATTTATTGTTGTTCAATATATATTAATATTATTTTTTATTACTATTTTTTTTAATATTTACTGTTTATTATAATTATTAATATTTACTAATTAATATTTATTATTCAATATATACTATTATTATTATTATACAAACCTTATGCTTGACTCTCGGATTATTTTTTTTTCTATTAGGAGTGAGTCCTTTATTTTTTTCAATATCTTTTCCTATCGTTCGCCGTTCTTGCACACTTTGAGAAGCTTCAAGTTTAGCTCTAAATGTAAAGAAAATAATATAAAAAAATAATATAATAATTTAAAAATGTAAAAAGTTAAAATATTGCTTTATAATAAAAATGAGACTAAAAAAAATATATTAAGTTATAGAAATAAAAAGTATATAATTAAAAAAAATATAAAAAAGTTATTTTCTAATGAATATAAATAAAAAAAACTATAAAAAGTTTGTATTAACGTATAATAAAAATAATATAGAAATTTATTAACTTAAAAAAAATTAAAAAATGTAAGAGTATAAATAAATAAGGTTATTTTTTTTATTATATTGATATTAATAAAATATATATAATAAAGATAAAAAATAAAATAATCTATACTATATAATAATAATAAAATAGAAAAGTAAAAGATATTATATTAATATAATGTATAACAAGAAAAATATAAATATTATAAAAAATAATACATAAGAAAAAATAAAAAATATATAAAGCGAGAAAATATATACAAAATATAAATACTAAATAATAATAATAAAAAAAGAAAAAATATTAAAAATTGATAAAAATATAATAATGAAAAAAATATAAAATTAAAAAAATAAAATGAAGCAATAATATAAATATTAAAAGAAATATATTAAATAATTATAACAATAAAAAAATAGAATAGTTAAAAATAATATATAATAAAATAATAGAAATAAGAAAAATTAAAGTATTTTATGTTAATAATGAATTGTTTTCATTTTTTTTAATTTTTTTTTTAATTTTTTAAAACTTAACAAAAATATAAATATTATAACAAAAAATACAAATGTAGATGAGTTTTAATATAATTATTATATTCACCATTATATATTTCAAAAAGTTGACAGAGAAAAACAAAATAACCATAAAATAAAAATTATAAGTTTTTAAAAAAATGCAAAATATTTTATTACTAGAAAAAAGTATAATTTTTATATTTATATAACTTTTATATATTTTAATAAAAATTCTATAGAAAACAAGAATTTTAGTATATTGATAATAATATTTTATTATTTTTTAATACAAAAAAAATTATATTATACTTTTCATATATTTCTAAAAAAATTTATAAGAAAATATAATACCAACAAATTATTAAAAAAGTTTACGAATTTTTATTATATTATAATCATATTGCAATATTTTTTATACAAGAAAAAAAATTATGATACTTGTATAGGATTTCTCAGAAATTTTATATAAAATATCATATTAACACAATAAGAAAATTTTCCAAATATAAATACTTTATTATGTTATACATACCCAAAAAATATTTACAAAATAAAAAAATAACATATTAAGAAAAATTTCAAAAAACTTGCAAACATAATAGTTACTTTATTATTTTATATATACGAAAAAAATAAACTTTATAAAAAAAATCACACTAAAAGAAAAAGTTTTCAAAAAAAATAACTAGCGAATAAAAAAACTCGCATACTATTATATTTTAAAGAACACTATTACTTACTTATTTCTAAACATGTAATATAATTAAAAAGTTTATTAAATATTTTATTTATTTATAAATCTTTACAAAATTAATTATTAGATTTCATATTTTATTTATATTTTTAATTTAAAAAAATCGTGGAAAAACTTTTATTATTTCGTATTATTGAATAAGTAAATATATAATATAGAACATAAATAAAAAAAAACTAATATTCTTAGATAGAAACATAATCAAACAGATGAAAACTTTCATAAAACATATAAAAGTATAATAACAAGTAGAAAAACAATTTAAGTATATACAGAAATAATTATAATAAAAGTTTTATACTGAAATAAATATCTTTATAAAAATATAATAAGTATACCAAAAAGTCTCAAAGAATAGTTTTTATTGTATAAAAATTATAACGAATTCGACTTAATATTATTATTTTAGTTAAGCTATTTTTTGAAAACTATTATTTATTATAAATATAATAAATCTTATTTAAAAAATCGTCATAAACACAATAAAATATATTATTTATACTTTTGTATGTTGAATATTATTTTAAGTAACTATTTTTTTTTAAACTTTTTTTTTTGAAAAAATTCTTTCAAATAAGAAAATATAACAAAATATTATTATTATTAGTTGCAAACTTTTTGGACTTGGAACGTTTCTTTGGCTTTTTTCTTTTTTTTAAAAGACTTTCAGAACTAGTAATTTCGCTTTTCATATTATCATCAGCAGTTTTCAGCAAAGTTTTATGATTATTATTATGATTACTATTATTATTGCTATTATTACCACTACTACTATTATTATTATTATAAAAAGAGTCGTGATCGCCAGATTTCTGCTTGCAAAGTTCATTCATTTTCTTACAATTAAGATTTTCTACAAAAAGAAAGTTTTCTTAACTTTTTTTTTTTTTAAAAAATATAAATATATATATAAAATAAATATAACAAAAAAAATAACACAAATCTGATAAAATATAATTAATGAAAATAATAATAATAATAAATATAAAAAAATTTATCCAAAAAATTATTATAAATAATAATTCTATAAAAAATTATAAAAAATTAAAATATAAAGTATTATCAATATTAATATTTAAATATAATTATAATTATCAAAATATAATATATTTTATATTAATAGCTATAAAATTCCTGTACATAAAATAAACTTTTAGTAGTAAAATTATAATTATTAATAAAATTTAATAGAATTAATAGTAAAAAAGAAAATTAGTAAGTATTAATATTTTTATGTAATGCTTTTTTCATTTTTTTATAACTATATAAACTTTATATATCATACATAAAAAAATTGTTTTTGATAATAATGAAAAAAAAATATAACCTAAAGTATAATATTAAAAAATCAACCGAAATAATAATTAAATAAAAAAGAAAATAATAAAAAATTTTAATATATCTAAAAAGATAAAAAATATAATTTATATTAAAAAAAATAAAAAGATTAATCGTTAATATAATAATTTTAAAAATTTATAAAGATAATTAATATAAAAAGTCCGAAAAGTTAATTAATATTACTACTAAAAAATATATAAATTTTGATACTATTTTTGTAATAAAAATAAAAAAACTTTATAATAATGTATTAAATTAAAAAATTTAGTAAATTTAAATTAATTAGAAGTAAAAAAAAATTCATTCAATCATTTAATAATTAAAATTATAACGAGAAAAGTTCCAATAAACACAAAAAAGTTTATAAGTTACATAATAAAATATTTTAACAAAATTATTATTAAAATAAATCTTCAAACATCGACAGTTAATAGTATAAATTACCAGCAAAAAGAAAAAATTATGATAGAAAACTCACTAAAACCCTCTTATTAGTTAATTAAAACACACTGACCAGTGATTAATGTATAATTTTTTCTATAAATATTACCTTCATATTTCAGTAAGGCCGATTTGCCACGTGGTGGATTCGGAACCACATGATTTTCCAAATCTTTTGATCTTAATAAAAATATAGGATTAATAAAATTATATAATATATTTTATAATTACTTATTTTTTTAGATTACCTTTACTAAAAAATATATTAATTTTAATGATTATAAGAATCTAACATTAGAAAGACGTCACAATTAAAAAAAATAAATTCTGCTCAAAACAAATTTAAAAAAAATCATAATTTTCGTAAAAATCTATTACATAATAAAATATAATATTAAATAAAAAAGTGTAATTAAAAATTAATAAGAAAAAAAGGGGGTAAAAATAAATTAAAAATAAATTTATAAAATCTTTTTAAGAAATAATAAAACTCGTAAAGTTGGATAAGAAAATTTTAAATAAAAATGAAATGTAAAAAACAAAAAATAAAGTATTGAATATATATATATCGAATTATAATTAATTAAAAAAAGTTATTATTAAATAAATTTCTAATAAAAATACTTAAAAAAAAACAAACAATAAAAATTTAAAGATATAAAATAATAAAAATTAAATTGAAATATAAAGAACAAATAATAATTATAACTAAAAATATCAATAAAAATAGTAATAACCATTATAATAGTAACAATAACATAAAGATTTTAAAAGGAATTGACTAAAAATAAAAGTAAATGTCTTAAAAATAATATAAAAATCGTAAATGAATTTTTAAAAACTAAAATTAAGTACTAACGTAAAAAAAAATTTATAAAAATATGTGGCAACGAAAAAAATTAAAAAACTTTTTATATACGGAATTTATATGGCCATGAAAGACTGAAACAAATTTTTTTTAAAAAATAAAATTCAATAAAATATATAATAAAATACTTTTTGTTCAGAATTTGCAGCAGAAGAGGGAAACAAAATATTTTTAAAAAAAGGAAATTAATAAGAAAAAAGAAAAACTTTTCTTTTTCTGATTTAAAATTTGCAGCAGAAGAATGAAACAAATTATCCACATTAAAATCAACTTTGAAATTAATTTTCGGATTTTTAAGTGATTCTTTTTTTTTTAATTTTTTCTTGTTTAAAATTTTGACTGAACGTTTGGAATTTCGATCCCCGGGAGAATCAGAAACACTAAAAGTTATTAAAAATTACTATTTAAAAAATATATACACAAAATTATAAATTATTTAAAAAATAGTTTACGCCTAAAAGTGAATTACAATCATAAATAATTTACAATTATAAAATATTTTACTTAAGCTATAAATTAATAAAAATGTAGAAGTAAAAAATTGGGAGCAATCGAATTAATTTAATGTTTTTTCGATCATAAATTAAATTACTATAAAAATATTTTACATCAAATATTAATATTTAGTTATATTTAAAAAATAATAAGAAAATGAATAAATGAAATTAGATTAAAATTTTAAAAATAAATTAGATAATAATTACAAACATGAATAAATTTTGCATTGGTAAAATATAAACATTAAAAAAAAAATGTAGAAAAATTAAACGTTAAAAGAATTAAAATTAATTTAAATTACGTAAATAAATTAAACTACAATCATCAATTAAAGTAAATAAGTAACTTTTATAAATTAAATAAATTAATGCAAAAAAAAAGAAATGGAAGCTTTCAAGTTCTAAATTATAAATATAAATTTACTTTTAAAAATTATTTTTACAATCATATCAATTCACCAAAAAAAAATTTATAAAAAATGAACTAATTTATTTATGGATGTTAAAAACAATCTAATTTAGTTTATTAAAATAAAATAAGCAATAAGTTGCAAACATAAATTAGTACACATTCATAAAGTATTTAAAACACCCAAACAAAAAAAAGTAAAACAAATGCAAAAGTAACATAAATTAAAAGCAGGTTAATTAATAGTTACAAAATAAATTAATTTACTTTTAAAATTAATTTACAATTAAAAAATTGATTACATACAAGTATTATACAGACTTGACAAACTTTTTAAATAAAACATTTATAAGTAATAAAATCAATGCAGAAGTAAAAATAATTAGTAGCAATTTATATAAATATTTATGACACTTTAAAGCATCTTCATCAAGCTCTTGAAATCTTTCCATAAAGTTGCGAAGTTTTACTATCTGTGCTATAACGGGATGTTCCTAGGTATATGTAAACATTTCAAAAAAATTAATTTAATTAAAAATTTTAATTTTTAAATACCTTCACAACAGCGCCTTCAGATTTAATTAAAAAGTAAAAAGAGAGATTCATAAGATAATTTAACAAAAGATGAGCCTTTACTGAATAATACAAAGAAATGGGATTTTCAGAATTAAAAGGTTTCAAAACTGGCTAAATGTAATAACAAAAAAATTAAATTAAAAAAAATTACTAAGAAAAAATATTACAAAAACATCTTTAGTCAATTCAGAAAAAGTCATCTGAAATTCTTCTAGAAATTCATAAAGTTCAGGAGAATCTTTTTTAAGAATTTTCAGACGTTCTTCCACGGTTAAATTATTTAAATTTTTAGAAATTATAATCTGTTTATTGTTTTCAAGTTCAGAATCAGAGTCAGGCAAATAAACTTCCCCGTCTTCCAGTAAAATCATATAGTTATAAATCAAATTTATAGCAAAAATGTTATATAAAAACTATTACAACTAATAAAATAGTAAAAAACTAATAAAGAGCGATATTAACTTCATTGAGCCAGCAACTGATTTCTAAAATTTATAAATAAACTATATTAACAATGTTAACACTAGAATACTAAATAAAAAAGTGTTCAGTTAATAACATTTATCAATAATAATATGTTTGTAAACTAAATTTATATCTTAACCTTATAATAGAAATATTTTACTTCCATACGATTAATAAATAAGCAAAAAAATGTAAAAACAAATTTTTACGTTTCAAAAAAATAAAACTGCCAGTAAAAAAATAAAAAGAAAAATTAGTTAAATAAACAAACTGAATAATATTAAAAAAAAATTAATATAATACGCATTACAAAATTATGAAGTTCTTAAAAAAATAAAACTACTTGCTGTGGCCAACTTAGAATCGCTTAAAGGTCTCCAATTTTCTAAACTGTAGAAATCAGATTCCTCAAGATCTTTTAAATGTTCTTTTTGTAACTTTAACGCTTCTTTTTCCTCATCTTGAGCATCCTCTTCACTACCATATTCCACCTCTTCCACGTCTGTGTTATAGTAGGAATTCTTTTTTCCCCAATTACTATAATTTCTATTCTATTTATTATAAAGACGTTATATTAAAAGCAATAAAAATCGTAAAATCTTGATCTTATAATATGTTATGATAAGCATACCTTATCTTTCTCCTCTATTTCAAAATGTTTTATTTCTTTTTCCTCGTCTGTCTCTTCATCCTCTTCATCAGAATTAAGTATAGGAACAACTTCTGTATCTGTTCCTGAAAAGGAGTCCTCCGAGAGTAAAATTTTATCTCTGTTCTTCATAAAAGTATCTACTTCATCTAAATAAGTTCCATTTTCGCTCTCATTCAAGTCATGGGGACAAAACCTTTCACGAGATATACTTTTTACCATTTAGAAAGTGTTTTATGTTAACTTTGTGAACGCGTTTGCCTTATCCAAATAAAGAGGCACATGATACCTCTCGGGCGCCATGTGCGCCCATTAACTATCTGAAATTAAGACTCAAACAGTAACATCGGATGATATTTTAAGTGGTTAGTGAATGTCAAGCAACTAATAATACTTATAAACCTACTAAGGCGCACGTACCACCGCGACCCAGTGTTACCCTTGTAGAGTTATTTTATTACAATTTTAGCCACCAGAATCGGTTTTTTTGAATAAAAATTGGTTATTATAATTACTACAAAGGTTATACTCTAATGTTTTCATAAAATTACAACTCGCTACTTTATATTTCTGTTTTCCTCATCGCCTTCAATAAAATAAATAATAGTAATTATTATTGCTGAGCTGTTTAGAGATAAAATTTTATAAAATTTTGCATAACTTAACCAAGTCAATAAAGGTGAATAGAAGAAAGAGTTGGCGCTGTAATTTTCAAATATTATAGGTCCCTTGGATATTATAACCATACTGGACTGGGATAAGTACTTACCTTGACTAAGTGCCTTTAAAATATACGCTAAAGCGGCCCTTGAGGGTAAAACGAGAATAGTAAAAGGAGAATTAATAGTTAATTTATTAAGTTACTTATGTACTTATTTCTAGCACTGACTTGCTAAAGACGTGATTTACAATCAAGAATAAGGAAAATAACAAAACACTAAAAATATAAACGTCGATTGACTAATACCCCTAGTTATTGCTAAAATTATGTATGCATTTTGATTTCCTAGTAGTCAAATAGTTTTTGTTTATCCAATCTATCTTTTTTTAAACTATACATATAATGTATATAGCTAATAAAACCCATAAGAGGTTCTTTCCTTGTGAATGAGGAGCTCATAGTCGGGGTGGCCTGACTGGCAGTGGGACTGGCCGGTGTTCTCCAGGTGGTCACGGGTCTTGTGCCTGACGGCGACTCTCATGGTGGTGGTTTTTAGCGGTTTCCACTAAACTACACCAGATGGTTGGTGCCCGGTTCAAAGATTTCTCACTTTTCCAGTCCTTCTGGGTAGTTGTTATAACCTTATAAAGAGCGTAAACTGATGGGCAACCCTAATCCTAACCCCTGCTGAAGAGGGGAATTCAGATTAAGCGGTTTAAGGTCTTTTAAGAAGACCGGCCGTAGTTTACTAGAATTTATACGGGTGAGATTAAATTTGCGACCATCAAATACCGAAAAAGAGGTGTCGCGTCGGTGGGAATCAGACTCACTTTTTGAGCTGCGCGTAAATGCTCTGAACCGCTAAGCTACAACGATCCAGCAAAGTGGTTTTACGTATTTAACCTGTTTTAGTATGCCAGTGCCTAAAAAAAAAGCCAAAGGCCTTCACAATTATCTGCTTCGTTTTGAAGTTTACCTTAATTCTAAACACAAACCCTAAACCTTAATGAAAAAGTCGCTAATTTTTAAACGAGTTATCGTTTATGCCAAGTAAGAGGAAGTTAGTAAGGTACTTTTTCCGTTTAATTAAATGGATCACTTGTGGTAAGGTAAACATGCAGTTTTGGTTAGTTTAGGGTGTATTGAGAAGGGATGCGCTATATCATAACAGCTATATGGCTTACATAATAAGAAAAATGCAGCAGCAAAATAGTAAAAAATCAACAATAATAAATATCATATTGGTATAGTTAAACTTTAGTAACATTATTAATTAATACAATATAACAATAATCTTAGCCATATTCATCCCTCGAAAAGGTCTAAATAATGTTTTGGATCCAAATACTCTGTGTGGTGGCGAGAGTCATAATAAAGAGACTGTTTTACAATATTATAATGATGACTTCTGGCTAAAATTTAGGTTATACTTTTACGTAATGGTTGTTGCGCGCACACACAGTGGTATCCTCCACCGTTCGGAGAAAACGGACTTCATTGAGTTTACGCTAGCAGTAAAGTTTTTTCTATTTGTTAGGTATGAAGGTAATACAGTAATAATCAAATAAGAAAGAAAGCTAGCAGTAATCAATTTATAAACTAGGCCGTCATGCCATATATTTTAAAAGTCACTTCAATACTTAAATCACCGAGCCCACCTGTTACTACTCTACTGTTCCCTAGCTACATTAATGTCATGTTTGTTTCCTGTGGCCCACCGGCTACGCACACTATTTAAATAGTGTTATTTCCTATTATATATCTATATAAAACCCTATGGGTCATGTAGCCTTTCCGTAAGTCCAAGTATTTGGTGCGCGGCCGATTAATTTCTTAAGAATCCAAATTAAAAATTTGGTAAAATGCAAAAGGCATGACCACAAGCTTTTTGGGTGACAGCATTAAACTGCTGAGAAGCATAGAAATAAAAATGACTGTGCTAATTTCCACTAGATTGGGAAACAGGAGGGTAAGTATTTGATTAATTAACCTTGACATTAAAAAGACAGGTTTTAAGATTGGTATATTAAGCAAAAAAATAAAATATAGTTGGTCTCACGGTTTCCTTTGTACTTTGAGGGTTGAGTAGTGATTTCAAGTTCTTAAACTGCAGTAAGCTTAACATTGCTACATATATTAGGTTTAGAAGATAAGCAGCGACCACTGTGGATATGAGTTTGGGTTGACGCTCGTTTTCCTCAAGCTCTGACCCGGATGAGTGAGTTTTTAATAAATCAGCAAATGCCTCTACAATTCCGAAGGGTTCCCAGAACTATAGAAGGGCTGTCAGTACTAGATCTAATGACCATTGCTAATTTCATAGGGGGTTGTCCCATAATCCGGAAGGGTCTAATTTCTTCTTCTAGCTCTCATTAAATCAAGCTCTTAATTCCACTTTGACTTAGTTGTTTATCTTGTTGTAAAGTCTTTTATCGCTAGGAATCCAAGAGGTCCTATATTTTGCTCTCAATTTCTTTCTCCTTGTTAATATATTATTAACCTATAAACACCAAGCCTTATCTATCAGTAATTTTATCTATAGAAATAAATAATTACTATTAACCATATTAACCATATTAAACTATTAGTTACTTAAATTATCCTCCTATAGGTGATCTATAAATCTTTTGTTCGGCCACATAAACTAGAATCAGGACTAGTAACACTATTAACTGTAATAGGGCCAATCCAGACCTATAGAACTGGGGCCCACTGTGAAAAGCGAAGTAAGAAAACAAAGAACGCGAGAATGAAGCGAGAAAGGGAGCGACCCCATAATATATATATTACTAGTTACTAGGACTATAAAGTACTCACAATATTAAGTGTGAGTACACACCGGCGCCCGAGTCCAATGCAACAAAAGGTAGAGCTACAAAGAGTCCGAGGCACCGAGGGCTCCGGGACAGAGCAATAGTCCTAGTAAAAAATCACTCAGTGGTAAACCCGTCCTTCCGTCTGCGTTCGTCTTTGCTACTAACAGGCAAAAAAGCTTAGTTTATCAACTTAGCTGTGTTCATTAACTATTTACCTAGTTTTCAAGTTAACTAAGACATCTTTCTGAACAATTTAGATTTAAAACTGTTTTGAAAGGCGATGCTAGTACTCAACGTGCAGCGATCCAACAAGTAATAAGTTTGTATGTTATCTATTTGTGTTTTATTGTTAAAATGACGCTATAAAGTCATCTTTCGAGCTACAATTTCTCGTGACAAGCTTGTCAGCTTTAGTTAGCTAAAATTGCGTCTAAGATACAGAGAAGGTTTCATCTGCCAAAGGACTTTATCAAACTCTAAGTTTTTGTCAGTTTTAAAAGTAGTTGTTTCCAACCGTGAGTCCCTAGCATAATTTTATTTATGGTTAGCTAGTTATTGCAGCCTGCGACTTTCCTAAGTACAGTTCAGCTCACAGTTTACAGCTTCAATCAGGAAGGCACCATAATTACGTTCCATTGGTTTGAATTGTTATTTATGAGTTCACGTATAAACTCGTATACTAGCCATGTTTAGTCTGGGTTTAATGCAAATCCGACCCAGCAGAGGGCTTCCTGAAACATCCTTGATGACACTATTGGAAAATAGAGGGTGACATGACCCGACCAAAGATAAATTTACTTCCGAACGACATTCCACCTTAGGACGACAACCTGTCGAGAACCATAGGTCGAAACCAGCTGGCTCCTTCGAGGACTAACGTTCGAGTTTGACACGAAATTTATATATAGGCACGATCTTTTTCGTGCGCTTGCAGGATAATGAACCTCGAGATGGAACAGTAATCTTTACGTCCATTATAGTGTGTAATAAAAAAAATTTAACGAATACTCCCAAGATTCGAGCAAACCGTTCAAAGCACAAATGCGCCTAGCCTACCCACAAAGTAGCTAACCTATGCATTTGCCATTGGATTTGACTATACAATTCTAAAAGTTTACCTGCTGCATTCGCGGTCAAATTTAGGGTGCGACACAAGCTTATACACGAATCAAAATGATCCGCGCACGAGATAAAGTGCGCACCGGGAGCAAGTTAATTAGTTAGTTCTCTATATACGTGCTTTTGGAGGGCTTAATAATCCAAAAACAACCTCCAAAAATCAAAAATAGTGCTTCTACCAAGTAAAATTAAAGATACAGAAGATAAATCAAAGGTTAAAGGTATAAGCACTAAAGGAAGTTCAAAGAGGTTCCGTACAAGCATGTTTCCGTGTTAACATTCCTATAAGTATTCAATAGTTAATTTGTCATCCTTGCAAACAGCGCTGAACTTAAGTTAAATTAATTGCACTGCGACAATTGTAAAAGCGAGTATCAACAGTTGCCAAAGTGGATGCCTTAGAAGTCCAGTTTTGAATAGTTAACAATAAAGTTCGATTAAATGGATTTAGGTTAAGCCTGAAGCCCGACAATAATATTTTTGATAATGTTTTATTGGAAACATATGTTTTTTATTTTGCGTTAATAATATTTTTCATTTTAGTATTTTATTCATTCATGTTTAAGTAAATTTGTATAAACTTTAAACAATCGCTTCACGTTTTCTAATAATGATAGGGCACCTTTTGTAGTTATTGCGGCCGTATATTTTACAGAATGAAAGTCATCTAGTCAGATTATTGAGTACTTTTGTGATGCTTTGTAGGATTCTATAAGGAAGCATGTTCTTTGAGCAGGTTTTGAGTTGCTTCAATGTTAATTTGATTACATGACTTTTTTTAATTCGTAAGGAGTAAGCCATTAGTACGATATAAACTTTTTTATAAATATGTATGAATGTTAGACCGTTTACATAATAGGCTCTTTTTGGATTGCTTTAGTTGTAGCATCAATTTTAATTATTTACGTATGATGTCCTAAATTAATAATACTTTGTCGTTTATTATAGTACTAATACTAAATATAATATCCGCGCTGCTCCCTCCCTTTTTATCTGCAATAAATGCATTTTATTTATTGGTACGTTTCAAAATAATCCTTTCCGCCAATTACTGGGGCTGCAAATGTTACCTGCGACCTTTGACAGCCGACCAATCTACGCGATCACGACATCCGACTTTCATTAATCCATTATACGGGTAAACGTTAAGCAGATAGAACCTTTACAGCTAGTAAGTTCGATGAATTTCGTTATTAGTCAACTAAATGGAATTTTCTTCAAGGCTCCTTACTATCCCTTTTACATTTTTCTATCTACATGTCTTCACATGCCATTGCAAATCCGTCGAAAATAAACTTGACCCAGTACGCTGATGACATCGCCTATATTATGGTTTACAATCCGGCTGGTTGGAATTTAAAAGATTCAGTCATATTTAACAGTGCTTAAGCCAAGCTTTTCAACATTAAAGTTGGTAATTAAACCGTCAAAAAGTCGCTTTATGATTATAACAAGATTGATGCTTCCCTAAATAAATTCCTAGTTTCTCACTAAACCTAACTGTCATTGCTCGAAGCAAGAGGGTTAAATACCCGTGATAGTAAACCATAGCTTAAGCTGGCTTCGCATCTTCCTTGAATCCTAAGCAAAACAAGCCATAGCCATTTTATATCTCTTATCAAGAAGGAGAAACAAATGCGCTTAAGAAATATGCTTCTATAATACAAATTGACTATTCTCTCGCTGAATTTCTATGCCTCTATTGCCTGGGTCAATTTTTGAGTGGATATATTCACCGACTACTGATATAAAAATCGCTTTTTTTCTGCGAATGGTGGTGGCCTTAAAGCAGCAGCAGCTTATTTGCGCTCTCTATCGCCTTTTTAGATTACCCGTTTTTTTTTTAAATTATAATTTGAAGGTTTCAAGTGCCTATGATAAATAATAACTTTATTTAGTTGTAATAAGCACGCAAAATTTTATTTTTTCTTCTTTTGCGGAAATGTAATTTAAGTTTTCCTCTCGTATGAAACGAATTTCGCTATATTTTTACGTAAAAAAGCGCTCTCTTTAACTGTTTTAAATTCTGTTGCCCTCGATTTTTGTTCTGCCGAACTTCTTAATTCTATATCTACGATCTTATTACCCTTAGCGTCCTCGTTAAGTTTCATTTTGCATACGACCTAGTTCTACTAGCTCGACATCCTTTGCAACATAGCTTAATGGTGGCTTCTTTACCTAACAGTAACTCTTAACACTCTTGTAACTTCGATCACATTTTCGCGCTTTTTCACTTCTTTCGTTCTAAACCTCCACCTCGCGTAGTTCTTCCTATTCAACTGTAGGCGCCAACCATTCTGTTATATGTGATATTGAGTTATTATTATATATTGCGTTTTTCTTGGATATACTATATATAACTGTGATAATAAAGAGCTTCCGTTCTAGTTAAAGGCGTTTTCGTTAAGAAAGTTGTTAGATTTTCCACCATGCCATAAAGTGGACGCCCACTGCAAGGGGACAAGATATCATTTATTAGGATATCGAGTTCTAACAGAAGTCGAAGCTCCGCACCCTCTATTACTAGGGAAATAGTAAAAGCTGCATCGATCAGAAATTAGGCATGTAGTAAGCCAGTTCTTTAAATAAAAAAAAAATACGCTGTAAAATTTAAAACCCATTAATGTATTGACTTGTTTAAGACTTTTTTACCTAACTTAAAAAAACGCGGGAGTTTCTTTATTTCCAATTTTTTTTATAAAAATTAGGGATAAACTGCTATGCCTTTTAGTTTTGCTAATGGATGGTTAGCTTAAAAAGTGATTGTAAAGTTATCTATAGACACCTAGAGTAAAGGTATCCTCTTATTAAACTTTTTTAACAAAGATTTAAAACAAGGTTGTATGAAGTTATTAGCTAAAATTGTCCTTTGATTTATAATAGTAAGCAAGGAGCAGGATGTTTAAATAGGTCGAAGACAAAGACGAAGGGGTAGTATTGATAAAATATGAAAAAAAATATTAAATAAAACTAAGGAGGTAATTTTACATCAATTTACAAAAATGAAGAAAAAATAAAAAACCACGAGAAGGAAATCGAAAACTATAAATACAACGCTAACTCTGCATGTAACATGAAATAAAAAAACGGAATAGCGTTACCTGCTAAATTTTATCATGTTTCTTTAAACTGAAACCACTGCGCCTAGCAATTTTGGGTGAACCTTTTATAGCATCGCTAAGAATGGATGGAGCGTTAAACTCCCCCACTACGGAAGTTTTTTGTTAAATCTTTATATTTGGAAGGGTGCAACAGTATACCACAGTTCACTTATTTATATCAAAAAAGTTAATCTTTAGTTTGAAGTTTTAATTTTTTAAAAAGGATTTTACTTATTAATGTTATTGAAGAAACTTAAGTAAGATAAATTAAGTTTTTAATTAATCTTATCAAGAAGAAAAAGTTTAGGTTTGGGTGGCATCTATATATGAAATGTAAAGGCTATGGGTAACTCAAAAGATAAACCTGAAGGTCTTCAAAAGGTAGGTTCCAAGAAAATAGGGCACCTGAAAATTGATGATGAAGGACAGCTTTTTTTAAAAAAAACAAGTTCTGATGACTTGATGCGCGGCATCCAACTAGGGCTTCACCAAGCAGTAATAGTAGTTTAATTTTTTTTATAGTTACTTTTAAAAAATTGTTACTATTTTAATAATGCAACTTCTCAAATTTTTTAATATTTTTTGTGGGTGTGGGAAGCTTGGCAGTTTGACACGTATTCCCGAGCATGATGTACTTATAACAGATTTTGATGAAGTAGTCACCTGCGATTTTCCGAGGTTTCTTAATTAAAGTTATTTTTTAAAATATAAAAAAACTATCATCTTTTTCATTCTTTACTATAAATAATATATTTATTAACCAAAAAGAGTTGGTTCCGCTACGACTCCTGCGCACAATACACCTGATTTTACGTTTACTTCTATTGCGCCGAAGGCTTTTCGTTATTTTCGCAATTATTACAAAATTGATATTTTAGATTTTATGGTAGTGGTCGTCTTTTTTTTTTAAAGAATAATATAAAATTTAAAAATTAATTATAATTCAGGTTTCTTTATGTGATAAGCCTTTAAAAGAATTGAGCAATCCTGGAGCAAGCGGCTCTCTCTTTTATGTTACTGATGACGATCAGTACATCGTGAAGACTTTAGAAAACAAGGAAGCTGTATTCTTGCGAAAATTACTTCCGGGCTATTTTTTAGTATTTTTTATTGACTTTCTTCTTTTTTTTATCTACAATTATTATTTTAAAATATTTATTAATTTGTCCGGTTATTAAATTTTTAATATTTATTTTATAATATATTTGGTTTGATATATTAAAATAAAATTGTTTAGTAAATTTAAAAATTACTCTTAAACTTTTCTCGACTATATAATTTTCTTATTTTTTCAGTTTTATAGCTTCAGATTAATAACTTTCTTTTATTTATATTTTTTAAAAATACTTATTAACTTTTTGCTTTAGTTAAATTAGTTTATTATGGTTTTATTTTTATAATATATTATTTTTACCATAAACGTTTTAGTAAATTTACTTATTCACCTTACTATGTAATTATATTTAGTTTCATTTTATTTGTGTTTTTTTAATTTTTTCATTCAGGTTATTTATTTTAAAATATAATATTAACTTCTACGTTTAGTCAATTTCTTTTATCGTTATGATTTAGTATGTTTTTGTTTTATTTATTTTTTACGCTTTAAGTTGGATTTATATATTAATTTAGTTTTTTTAGTTTTTTTCTCTTTAATTTTCATTTAAGAAATTTTTTTAAGTAACTTTTACGATCAGTTTTTTCTATTATCTTTATATTTCAGTATATTTTGTAATTATTTCAATTATAAAACTTTTAATCAAAATTATTAATTTTTTAATGGTTTACCTTAATTTATAATTTTCATTAAAAATAATTGTATATCTTATATAAACTTTTACGTTTTATTTTTTTATAGTTAAGTTTATTGAGATATAAAAAAAGTAATAAATTGTTTTTATTATAACAATTAATTTTTAATTTTTTCTTTTGTTTTACTTAACTCCAAATTTATAATTTTTTTAAACTTCCTTTTGAGAATTTCTTTACATTTTAAAACTTTCACTTTTAGTTTTTTCTTATAATTTCGTTTAGTTAGATTTTAAAAAAAAGTAATAAATTATTAGTTATAATAAATATTTTTTTAATTTAATAAATTTTCTTTTATGGTTTTACTTAATTTTAAATATATAATTTTTGTTCTAAACTTTTGAGATTTTCTTACATTTATCGTTCATTTATTTTTTTTTAGTTAGTATATTTGGTGTTTAAAGAAGTAATATATTATTTTTTTAAATTAATTATAAATTTTCTTTTGTAGTTTTACTTAAATTTATATATAATTTTTTATCATTTTTTTAAAATTAATTTTGTAGTTATTAACTTTTACGTTTTAATAATTAATAATTCTAATATCAAAAAAGTGATTTTTTATAATAATTTTATTTTAACTTCTAAATTTTCTATAAAGAACATGACTCAAAGCCAAGCAACTTTACTACCCAAATTTTTTGGATTGTTCATTTACGGGACTAATTTAGGAAGAAACATTCGTTTAATAATTATGAATAATTTATTACCTCGAGAAATTCCTTTACACGAAAAGTTTGATTTAAAGGTTTTATAAATTTTTATTAAACATTTTAAGTTTATTTGTTTTTTATTTATGTTTTACTATATTTTTATATTTTTGTAATTTAACAAATAATTTTATAATTATTTTTATGATTTACAGTATTATTATAATTTTTATATCAGCATTAATACTTTTATTATATTTTATTATTTATTTTTATAATTTTTAAATTAATAAAATGTTTTTAGTTCTGATTTATTATATTTTCATTAGTAATTAACCGAATAAATTTAATAATATTTATATTTATAATTAATTGTATATTAATAATTTTCAAATAAACTTTAAGGTTTATTATTATTGTTCTTTATGATTTACTATATTTTTCTTTTGTAACCAAACACTTAAATTAATTATTATTTTTATTTATGTTATACTATATTTTTAATAATTATTAAACAACTATTTAATATATTGTATATTTTTAATTATAAATAAATTTCTTATGATTTTTATTTTTGAGTTATTATACTTTTTAATTTGAAATTAAACAATTCAATTTGTTAAACATATTTAATCTTTTTTTAAATATATATTTATTTTGAATTATTTTTTAATTTGTAATTAAAAATTCAATTGATGAATATATTTAATTATGATTTACTATATTATTTAATTTGTATAAATTTATTAATGTTTTAATTTATGCTTTACCAACTTTTATATTTTTATATAAACGATTCAATTTATAATGAAATTTTATTTAACATTTAATCTATTTTTATTTTTACTATCTTTTGGTATTTTCAATTTAATAATTATTTTAATTATTATTTTTGCCTATTTTTATTATTTTTTTATAATTTTATTATATAAATTTTAATTTTTTGTTTACTAATTTTTTTTTAAATATATATATTTATTAATATGGTTTGCTGCAGTTATAAATTATTTTTAGTTTTCGAAATTTTACTTTAAATTGAGTTAATATTTATCTGAAATAATTATTTATAATAAATTATATTATTAAATCTCTTTTGTATTTATTTTTTTTGAGTATATAAATTATTGTTATAAGTAAAAACAATTTTTTTATTCTTTTCGTTTGTTTTAATATTTTATTTATATAATAAATTTTATTTTTTTTGTAAGAAAACAGTAATTATTATCTTTACTACTAAATTTTTTTATTAATTTTTTTTCTTTTTATTAAAATCTGTTTAAATTAATATATTTTGCTTGTCTTGTTATTTACTTTAAAATTATACTTTTATTTAATAATTTTTATTATTCCGATATTTTAACTTTTGTAATAATTTTCTTTTATTTTTTATTTTTATTTTTATAATTTAATTTTTGAAATGCCTATAATTTATATCTTTTGTAGTTTCTTTTTCTAATTAGTTATAGACAATATTTTATAACTAAACAAAAAAATTTATTTACTTTTTAATTTTTTACTGCTAATTTTTTTTTGGCTAGTAAAAAGTTTTTAAACCTTTTTATTATTACTTTTTTTAATGGATGCGAATTTTTAATTGAAATTTACTTTTTTAATTTGTGTTAAAATTTTAATCTACTTTAATTTATTAATATATTTTTTATTGACTATTTTAATTTTTTATATAAAATAATTTATATATATATATATATATATATACATATATATTTTCTTGTGTTATTATTACTAATAAGTACAAAAATTTTATTATATTGTTTAGTGAACTTTTGTTTTTATTTTTTATGAAAGTTTTATACTTGATTTAACGCAATTATTATCTCTTTTTTTTGAATTATTATTTATATCTAATATAATTTTTGAAAATTACAATTTTATTGACTTCATTAGGTCCCTTTTTATTTGGCATATTTTTCTTAAAAGGGATCTCTTTCTGGAAGATTTGCCTCCAAAAAAGAGTTAAGTAAAGCCTCGCCCACTTTAAAGGATTTGGATTTCTTAAAAGTTCACAGTTCCGGAATTGCTTTGTCTAAAGAAACCTTTTTATTAGTGAAAACAACTATTTCCAGCGACTGCAGAGTATTATTATTATTATTATCATCACCATTATTATTATTTCTACTATTTTTAAAGGTTTTAAGGAGCTTTAAAATAATGGACTATAGTCTGCTTGTTGGGATTCACCAGATTTCTAAAGAAACATTTACTCAACTTAGCCACGTGGGTTCTGGGAGCGAGCCGGAAACGTTATCGTGATTTTTTTAATTACTTTTTTTTTATTTTATGAGAAATATTTTTGTAGTATTTAAAATTATTATTATTTTTTTTTTTACGGATTTTTATTATATATATTTTTACTTTTTCTAATTTAATTATTAATTTTTTTTAAGAATTTTAATTTTTTTTATTGTTTGTACGACTTGTCTTATATGTTTTTTTACTATTCATTTTATTTTTTTTAAAATTTTTATTGGTTTTACTTTTTATAAATAACTTTGTTGCGTTTATTAATATTGGAGCTCACTTTATTTTTGGATTTATAGAGAATAGCTTAAAAATTATTATTATCATTATTATGATTCTGAATGCTTTCTTAATTTTTTTTCTTTTTATAAAGTTTTTACTATACTATATATTTTATTTTTTTATTATATTTTAATTAAAACTTTTAACTTTAATTTTTTTTAAAGCAGATTAAAAAATATATATTTTTAGTCTTTATAAAATTTTTACATTAAATAAACCACGTGTTTAAGGCAAGGCATCATTGGCTTTGACGAAAATGGCGAGTCGTTTCTAATATTTTTGGGTATTATTGATATTCTTCAACGCTTCAAACTAAAAAAAAAATTCGAATACGGGCTCAAGTCTGCTGTGCATGACAAGGTTTTTTGTTTTTAATAATAATAATAATAAATAAATAATAGCAAATAATAATTATAATAACTAATAATGATAAATAAGAAAATTAAAAATAAGAATAAATAATAAGTAAAATATATAATAAATGTTCATAATTATTTTTTGTAGATTCTATTGAGTTTTTATATATTTATAATTTCTTTTATAATATTTAACAATATTATAATATTTTTTTCAATAATTTTTATATTTACTCTTTCTCAGATTTTTCATAACTTTTGTGTGTTATTTTTTATTATAAATGCTTGCGAATAATTATTTTTATAGATAAAAATAGTTATGATTCTTATTATTATACTTTTATTTATGTTTTTAATATAATTATTATATAATATTTATAATATTGTACTTTTTTATTTATAAGTTTATATTATTTTTATTAAATATTTTAATTTTTTTTATAAGTATTATTTTTTCAAATATTTATATTTTTAAACTTTATATTATATTTATATTATTAGGAAAAATCCTTCTACATTTTTATATTTTTTTTATTATTATTATTATTGTTATTTTTATAAATTATTTTGAAATGCGTATTTTCAGTTATTTTATAATAAAATAACTTTAATATTTCTAATTAAAGTTTTTTTTTTCATTGTCATGCTTCGTGTGAATATTTGCCAATAAGTATATAACTTTTTTTTTTGGATTTTATTATGAATATATTACGCCTTTATATATATATTGTTACTATTTAAATAATGTATTTTTTATGAGTTTTTATATATTTAGAATCATTATGCAAAATACGTGCGAAATATAAAAAAGTTAAAAAAGTTTTTTGTTATACATTTTTATGTAATATTTTTTCGTTTTCCGTGTAAACATTTATATAATAAATATTTTTTATTATGTTTTTATGTATATATTAAGTAAATATAAATTTTAATACACTATTTAGTTTTTTTAAAATATCACTGTTATAGAAAATATTATTAATAAATATATTTATCATAATTTGTATAGTTACTTTTTTTAATACTAAAATATCATAATAATTTTATTACATAATATTTTATTAACATACAAAAAAAAATCCCTCTCAAAGTTTTTCATTGTAACAGTTTTAAATTGTTTTTTATTTCATAAAAATAATAAATTAAAAAATTCATAAATTATTTTTATCGAGAAAATTTCTTAAAATATTTTATATCAATTTTATACTTCTTACTTGTATTATCAAAAGTTTTTTATAACATTTATTAATAAATTTTTGTAAAAGAATATTTTTATTTATTATTTATTATTTAAAATTTATAAATGTTTTTATTATTTATATTACGGAATGAATAAATTTTTTTTTAAAATGCACTCTTCTGAATTTTTTCAATAAAATATTTATTTATTATTTAGTATTGAATATTTTATAACATTTTCATTATTTCTGTTACCAAGTTAATTTTTTTTTTCAAAAAATCTTGAGAAATTTTTTAATAGAATATTTTATTACGTTTATTTTATTTATTATTTAATATTTTTATAAAATTTTTATTATTTATAATACGAAATAAATATTTTTCTTTTGAAAAAAAAATTTTATGACAAATTTTCGTTTATATATTAATTAATAAATATTTTTTAATATTTCATTATTTTTGTTACTAAGTAAATATTATGTTTTAAAAAAATCCGTAAAAATTTTTTAAAGAGTACTTTATTTTGTTTTTTATATTATTTAAAGGTTATACTCACCGTAAATATTATTTAAATATTGAAATATCTCTTTATTTTTATTATTTATTATTTTATTAAATATAAATGATAACGCTTATGGAAAAACTATATTGTGTATATTTTTTCAAATATATTTATTATTTATTTTAAAGATATTTTTTGTTAAAAATATTATTTTTAATATTTTTAATATTTATAGTTTATAATATTTTTATAAATAAAATACTTTACAACAATTATATAATTATTATATAAAACGTAGAATAAAATTTTATATTAAATTTTATTAATATTTTTATATTATTTATACTATATTTTATTAATAAATTATAATGCAATTATTTGGTTATCGATAAAATGTTGTCTTAGTTATTATACTTTAATAATATTTTATGTTATTTATGATTTATTTTATATTATGTTTATTATGAAATATTTATATCTAATATATTTTGTTAATAAAATATTATTCAAGATAAAAATGTTTAATAATATTTATATATCAAACTTTTACAACTTTTTTATTTTTTATTTGTATTAAAGAACATTAATAACTATTATATATATATTATTTTTTAATATACCTTACAACATTTGTATGATTACTATAAAAAATTTTTATTAATATCTATATATCAAACTTTATATAACTTTTAAATATTCTTATATATAATAAAAATAATAATAATAACAAAATTTTATATATCTAAGATTCTTATATAAATGTTTAATAAAATTTATATATAAAACTTATATTAATTAACTTTTTTATTATATATTTGAGAGCATATTTCTAAGTACGTTTTATATTACTTATTATTAATTACAATGTTGTTAGTAAAGTATTACGTAAAATATTTAATAATTTTTATATATTATACTTTTATTATTACTTTTTAGATATATAAATCTATTAAGATTTATATATAAAAACTTTTTTTCATAAAACTTTAGAATAAAAAAAATAATTACTTTATATGTAAATTGCTATTATCTTCTTATATAATATTATATTATATAGAAATTTATAAATTTTAATAAAATATATTTTTTTAATAAATTTATCACCAAACTTTAATTTTTTTTGATGTAAATAATATTTTGTGTTATTTTTTTGTATTTAATCATGATATTAAAAATATTACATAAAAATATAAAACCTGTAAGATTTTACTTTTTTACTTTTATAGGATTCCATTTCAGTATGCCCTCCAAAAAAATATTCTCAAAGATTTTTAAATTTTGTACTCAAGCGCGTGTTTCATGAGCTGGACTCTCAGCAGCACAACGCACTGGTTAGAAAACTAAATATTATAAGAAGTTTTTCGAGAATTTCTTCTACTCAGGTTTCTAAAAAAAAACCTCGAGACGAAGTGAGAGCCGGTAATTTAAATTTCGTTTATAAATTTCGTTCTTATATATATCTATATATATTATAGAGGAAACTGGAAATAATAATGAAGATAGTTTAAGTAAAAGGAGATTGAGTTTTTAATTTTATTTAGAAAATTTTAATTAAAAATGTGAGGTTTTCTGTTTTCCAATCAGAAGACTCTTTTCAAGCGTTAATGAACTTTTTTTAACTGTTATTCGAAAGAGTTAATATTAATTTTTTTTAAGGTTTTATTTTAATAAAAAAGTTTATACACTTTAAAATTTTACTTTTAAAAATAAATATTTACACCAACGATTTTAAAATTTTTCTATAAATAAATTTCTTTCTTTATAGTGTTCCAATTTGTTTTTATTTTTGTAAATATTTACATATTTATACCAATTATACATATAAATGTCGTTTCTTTGTGCGGGATGCTCGTCATTTTAATTTGAAGTTTTGTATAATATAAAAACTTACAGAATATAAACATTTTCCATTAATATGCTGGCCTTCGATACATCTTTTTTACTTAATCTTGAGAACTTACGGCAAAATCGGCAACTCACATGTTTTTTTATTTGCTATGAAGAAAACGCGCTGCTAATTTTACTATTTACGCATTTTTATTAGTAATTTTTTATTTAAATTATTTTTTCGCTGCGCTCATTTCTTCATTAAAATAATTTATTAATTAAATCGGCAATACTTAAAATTAGTAATATCAAACCTACTGAGTACAAGTTGTGTTGTTTTTAAAAAAGTGCTTTTCTTACAAAAATTAAGAATTGGTTGCTATTGCAAATAAAAATAAATTATTTTATTATTTTATATTTAACGAACTTAAGAAATTGCATTGTACAATTAATATTAATTTGTTGTTTAAGGACTTTTTATATAAATCTTAAGTTATAAAAGTCTTCAACGTTTGATTTCTAATTCAAAATTTTTCTCAGCTCACAATTTTAGAAACGGCAATAGCTGTTCTAAAAAATTTAAGTCAAATACTACTAAAGTACATCGCAATGCCCTTTAATTAAATTTATTTTGTGTTTTTCTGGTTAAAAATAAATTTATTATTGACTTATATAAAGGAAATTCTTAGTTATTTATGACGATAATTTTTGTTTAAGTATTTTTAGTGTAACATTTAAAAATATAATAGTTTTTTAATTAATCTGAATTAATTTAATAGTACAGTAAACAAATGTTTCTTGCAAGAACTCTTCAATAACAGAGGAAATGAAAAACTTTCCTGCTAAAATGCTTTGAATAAAAAAATTAAAAAAAAAAAATAAGCGCGAATTACAGTTTAATTTAAGTTAGTTTTTATTATGGAAACTTTTTGAATGTGATGATCCGAAATTTTCGACTCCAGAATTTTATTTTCTGACAAAATGCAAGTGGAATTCAGTAACTCGCTGCTATTTTGCAAAAGAATATTTTTATATTTGCCCGCATAAGCCACGTGGTCCAGACACACATCGCAGCAAGTCGGGGTCGGATCATTTATAATGATCGTCTGATAAAAGCACTAAATAATAAAATATGCAAAAAATATTAAATTTTAGTGTGCACTACTTTAGTTACTTCCGACCACTGTGAATTCTGTAAGCTCGCGTGATCCATGTTGAGATCGCCAGCAATGAAAATATGCTCAACGGGTCTTTCAAAAAGAGAAGGGACGCTATTATCCAACCAAATCCCAATTTCTTTAACTTGCTGTGTTTGAACGACGTGGCCGCTGGCTTGCATGTGCGTGTTTATGACTATTACTGGGCCCTCATCGCTTGCTATCTATAATAATTTAATAAAAAAGCTACACATGTTTTTAAAATGCACCGAAAAAATTAAACAAGTGCCCATATGAATCCTTTATTAGCAAAAATATCCTCCCCACCGCTGGATTTATAAGGCTGGAATCCGCAGGAAATAATTGGTTTGGAGGAAAACGTTAGTAGTCCAGAATCGAGAAGGCGCCAGAAAGAAAGCGTCCTAACTCTTATAAATTTCAATCTTAAAAATCATTAAAAAAAATAACTAAAATTTTTATTTAAGTTTAATAAATCAAAAATTAAATTTAAAAAATATTCAGAGCTTAGTAAGGTTCATACTTGTATTTACATAAAGAAATTTACTTTTCCTATTAAAAAGTTTGAACCACTAACCTTGTACTAGTGTTGTGAGGAAAAATTTCTTGCAGCGCCTTCACAAAATATCGCGTAGTGTTATACACAAGAAATCGTGGAATAGGGATCACAAGAGATAGTAGTAATGACAGGCTGAGTAAAGGAAATGTGCAAAGTCTTCCAAAAAGGGGTTCCAAAAGTCGTGCAAGGAAAATAAAGAAATATCCTAATAAATTTCCGCTAAAGACTTGTATATACAACTGGGCATAAAAGCTCACTCACCCACACCAGCACGCCAAGACCAACACTCCTGTAGACAAATCTTATCAACAAAGGAGTAAAAACTTTAGGAAAATTAAATTTGTGAAAACTCTTATTTATTCAAGTTACTTTTATAACTAATTTATCCTTTACACAAAAAATATAAAAGTGAACACTATAAATATAGGTTAATCCTCACAAAAAAAATGGTGAATTGCAAAGACACGCCTAATAGTTTAATTATATGCTGCAGGATGTATCTATGAGTTAAACAATTACAAGCATGTAACTTACTACAATTAAATCTTCCTTATTTTCTTTCCCTTCGTTAATTAAGATCTTACTTAACTCATCAGCGCACTGAGCAGGTTGAGTTAAAGCCTTGGGATTAGCAAAAGGAATGCCCCAAGTGTTCCAAGAATAGATTGTAATTTTGGGCATTAAACCTTTTAAATAATTCCCTCTATAAAAAGCTAGAAGAAAGGATTACTTTTTAGACGGGAATACTTAAGCTAATTCAAAGCTTAGGAGTAATATTCAATAGATTTTTGTCTAGTAAGTACGAGTGACGTAGATAAAACTCTAAATACGCTTAAGAAGTGGGACGGCAGAGAAGTTAATTTTTATTTCTATTTACGCTGTCCTTTGCAACTACGACATTGGACCTTTTTTGGTTCCAAAGTTAATGTTAATTCATCAAAAATAAGATAGAAGCATGCTAAGCGCCACAAAAGAAGTAAAGCGACAGCGTAGACATTTTCCGAAAAACAATTTTTTTTGTATATCCAGAGTTATGGAAGTTTCTTTAGAGCCAAGGCCACGATGACCGCATAATTATTTTCCGTATTTTCGATTTTCTACGCTTCAGGGGATTTAGTACTCCAGATTATCTAAAATATAAACGAAGGCCCAAGGACCCACTGACTTACTGAATTAATTATACTTCATAAAGCTATTAGTATAAGGATGATACTAGTGAAGTTAATGTTTTAAGGTTCAGTGTTTTACAATAATTCCTACACTCTATAAAATTGTTTCATAAGCGAATTCCTGTCTTGACTTGCAAAAAAAAAACTTATTTCTTCTACCACGAAAAGAGTTGACAACACACAATTCCACTAATCTTATAAAACAGTCCTGACATGAACAGTTTAAAAATATTGCAGAAGAAACGTATAAAAATCACTAGTAGCGAGAAACTAATAGCTTTTAACTTAAAGTACAAATGTATTTTACCAAACATATGACGGCATAGATATTAATGCAATAAAGTAACATAATAATATAAAACAATTAAGGTGATATTACAGTTATCAGAATCTACTATATATCAACATTGTACAGATATAATTTAATCATTTTATCAATGAAATACTCATTATAACCTTTCTCATCTATTCTCAAAGTACACCCAGGGTAGCTATACTATAGTTTCTAAAAATTAATATTTTAAGATGTACAGTTCATCTCTTGAGAAAACTGCATAGTTTTTTAATTTACCAACATTAACAAAAAACTATTATTATAAATTTCTGTTTACAAAAATAAAAAATTATATTTAAAGTGAATATTTAGTCTTTATACAAAAGAGTGATATTATCTTTAAATGTTTATTGCAAATCGAAGTTTTCGTTGTCTCTTCTTAAGTTTACTTGGAGAAACATCTAAAAAAAACCTTCATTGGTTTTTAGCGATGGGGTCAAAACTTTTGTGCCTTAGCCTTATGCGTGGTAAAGGTTACTAGCATTTGCCTGTTAAGAAACTTCTTTTTTTTATTCTATGCCTCACTCTGGGAGAGAGGACCCCTCCATCATTGCAGAAAGTGAAGTTAGAAAGGAGATTCGTAGTAAAAGTGATTGTGAAGAAGAAGCTGATAACGATGTAGGGAACCTCAAAAATGTTTTAGATAGCAATAGTAACCGAGAAAGAAGCAGTAGAAATAATCATTCAAAAAATTTATCGAAAAATTCAAGGGGAAGCGGTAGCGAAATAAAAACTTTGGACGAAGAAGTAAAGAGGGATAAAAGAAGAGGTAGGAGTAAGGATAGAACTCGTAAAGGAAGGGATAAAAGTATAAGCTCAAATAGAAGCGAAAGTCAATCTAGAAGCGCTAGCAGTGGCAAAAGACAGAAAGCAAGTCACCATAAAGAAAAGGGATACTCTGCTTCAGGGAGAACAGGGAAAAGAAGTAGAAGTAAAAGGAAATACGATTCACCCTATCGAAGTTCTTCCAGAAGACGTTATAAAGATAAACGGAATTCCAGCCGTAGCCGAAGTCGTGATAGGTGGCATCGTAGTCGATATGACAGTGAACGAAGTAAAGTTGAAAAACGCAGCCAGGATAAAGCTAAATATGCCAAAGATTCAAAATCTTCTCCTTCCAAGCATCAATCTTTTATGAAATCTTCCAAACCTAATTTTTATAATAACGTAGCCCAAAGAAATGAAAAGAGGAAGCTGTTGTGGGCCAAAAAAGAGGTTAAAAAAACATTGTTGCTGTTTATATTACACGTTTAAAAATGCCAAGCTAAAAAAGTTAATTTGTTTGATAATATTCTGTATACTGTTAAAAAAGTTGTATCTTTACCAATTAGAATCGCCTTTATATAATTTAAAAAAATTTCGTTAAAGTTTTTAGTTAAATACATTTAATTCAAGATTATTTATTCTATGTATGGTATAGGCCTCTCAAACCGGTTCTTTTAATCAATGGGAGGCTACTCAATTTGATGATGACGCTGGAAGCAAGAAAGCAAAATTTTTAAAGCTTATGGGAAGTAAAGTTAGTCCTTCGGCTTCAAATCAAATAGCGCTAACCTCTTCAAATAAATTGTATAGCGCAACTAATAATAGTTTAACCGTCAATGAAGATTTAGAAAAACAATTTGAAAGCTCGACGAGGCGTTTGTATTTAGGATCATCTGGCCTCGGAAATTAATAATTTTCAAATACTATCAGATTAAATAACAAAACGCAGTTTTGGCTTTTTTTTATAACCGAAATAAAATTTATGTGATCTCTTAAAATTGGAAGTTTACGTTATTACTTACAGCGTTTTTAAAAGTAAAAAAATGACAACTTTTAAAGTTTATTCGTGTACTACAAAATCCTTGGTAATAGTTATACCTTCCTCTTTGGCTTGAAAACAGCTTTAGGTTTATATTTTTTTTTAATTTAGTGAAAAGTAAGGATGTAAAAAACTAGAGGGCATTTATAAAACACTTAATATTCCCTTTTTTTTCTCGACTCAAAAGTTGTCCATAATTAGTTTCAATAGTTCGAATATTTACTATGTTGTGGGTTTAATAAAAATTACTTATTTGTTCACGAAACAAAATTTTAAACGTAATATTGGTAAGCCGCTACTGAGTTTTACGTTAAATAAGTTTATACCATTAACAGGGCAATACAAATGAAAGTAAAGAAAGTGTTATAAAATTAGGAGCGGGGGCATAAACTAAGATGTTTAAATCAGGTGGTAATTAACTCAAAAGGAAACTATTAAGACAATAAAAAAGTTATTTATTAAGCGGAGATTTTGACCAATATTAAATTAAAAGAAATAACAAAATATCTACAGTGGCACGAAATTCGTGCGACCGTTTTTTTAAATTATGTCTAACACTTTTAAAAAAAATCGTTCCAGCGTGATGTTATAATAAAATGTAAAAACTCTCAACCCCATTGTATTAATTAATCAAACCTTTTTAACATTCTTATTACCTTTATTTAAACTTATTGTTTGGTAGTTTTTCAAGCCTAAAAAAAATGCCTACTATTACAGGTATTCGGTTGTGCCTCAGTTTTCAAATATTTAGGATAACTTAATAGAAGCTCCAAAGACCACTTTTAAAAAGACATTTGAAGAGGAATACAGGAAATATCAAATTTTTGAACGTAGAAAAAGAGAACAAATAAAATTGCTTTCAGAATGGCGGTAGCTTATTTATCGATAACGACCATTAAGGCCCATAATAAACCTAGTTATTATTGGTACTGAATTTCAATAGCGACTGTACTTTACCGTTTACTGCTCTTTAAACACTACGAGCGCATGAGCTAAAGAGGCCTGAACACCTTGCCCATCATTTTAAGGTAAGGGGGGTGACGAATTTGTACCCTTAAAACGAGTTAATCGCAACACAACTAGGGGCGTCCTCATTGAAGTTGTAACTGATTTCGACACAACCCTTCAGACTTTCAGGGTAGCGAGGTCACTTTAAAAAATTAACAACCACCGATACAATAAAATTTTATCACCATAAAAAAAAAGTTGATAAATACTGTTACAAAGCATCAATCAGGTTAAAAAGCAACCCATAATACAGTTAATACGTTGTTGTAAAGCTCATTTAAGGAGGTTTAAATTTGTGATTAGTTATTTAGTATGCTGCATTTTTGTTTAACCGTTTAACCAACTTGTAAGAACTCCTTCGAAGTTGGAAATACAACTTAAAAAGTTAGAAGCCGTGGTTTTCAGTAAATAAAGATATTTCTTATTATAATTATGCTAAAACGATGCATATATAATTAAGGGCGAAAGTGAGGCTTCTTGATAACAAAAATAATGTTACTAGAAAAGAAAAGTCTAGCTTTATTAAGTTTGAAAGGAAATTAAAGTAACACGAGGTGTGATTGGTGTATAGGATAAAATCATTCCTCTAAGATAAGGAAATATGTAAAGAAGCTGGTGGAAATTTGTGATTAAAGAGAACATAAAGAGTCGTGCAAGAAAAGGGTGAATCAATTTTTTTTAAAAATTAATAATTCACAAGCTGTAGAGTTGAAAAATGGTATAACCCTTTAACTATTACGAATGTACCTATATACCTTATATGAAATGTAGGTTAGGACAGGCTTTTTAAGAAGGGTTTTTAATACATAAATGAAAGTTATATAGTAGGCAGATCTCAAAACAAAATTATAAAGAGCTACATCATAGTCGAGCACGCATCGCATTTTTGTCAGAAAGAGAGCGCCATATATAAAAATTAAAAGTTATACTCGCCTTGGCAATCCTTATTTTCTTATCGTTCTTCTGCCGCTTGTAACCAAGCTACTTAAACAGGACTGAGATACAACAGCACTTCCAAACCATTTAAAGAAGTAGACATCAATTTTTTTTATTTTGTGATATAAAATTTTTATTATTATTAAAGCTCACATCTAATTAGCGCAGGTTAAAAAAGTTTTAAAAAATAATTTAATACGAATGTCGGGATTGTGCTGTACATTTTAGTAAAAATTTTTAGCTTAACCACCTTACCTTTAAGATATTTATAAAGTCTACAAAAATGTAAAGATGACTTGAAGTCATAAAATCTTTTTCTTATGTTTTCTGGTTAGAGCTTAAGGTCCTTACTCTGGCCTCTACTTTATTATAGATGCATTAAAAGTTTATAAATATTATAAAGGTCAGTGTGTGTATATCGCTATAAAATTATTAACTGCTGCCGTAACGTAAGCTTAAAAAGTAATTTAGATAGGTTAATATTGAAATAGAAGGCTAGAATACTAGAAAGTTATTATGGGCATTGTGGTATTACACTACATAACAAAAAACTAACGTAAAATTTATTGTTCACATAAAGCGAACAAGAACAGATTCTTAACCGCAAATACCGTTTAGACCCACGCAAACCACACTAAAGTAATACTCCCAGTTAGCCTGAAAAACCTTTTTTCTAATTATAAATGTAGCGTACGTACTGATGCCTGATTCGAGTCTGTGGAGGCCTGCAAGTATTGTACGAGTAACACTAAAAAACTTTGTGTAAGTCCTGAGAGTATTTTACATATAACATTTACTTGGCAACTTTATTTTCTCAATTTTTTTTTTTTTAGAACTTATGATTGTGTGGAAATTTTTCCTGGGCCTTGTTTGAATGTTGTTATTGGGCCCAATGGTAGCGGTAAATCAGCTCTTGTATGTGGTATATGTTTAGGTATTAAGTTTTTGTTTATTAAAAGATTTACCTTTTAAGTTAAGCCCCCCATAATTAGGACTGGGCGGTAAGCCCAAACTATTAGGGCGAGCGCGAGAAGTGCAAGAATTTATTAAAACTGGGCATCAAAAAAGTCTTATAGAAATTGAATTGTATGTTAATTTTATAACTTTGCTAAATATATATATACCAATATTTCCTGGAATTATTTGAGCTTCTTGCATTAATTTATGTTTTAAAATTTTATAAAGATTCCAGAACTCGAAAAAAAACGATGTGATTCGTAGAGAATTAAATTTAAATAACAATGATAAATGGTATTTAAATGGGGAAGCTGGTAAATTATATTCGTATATATATTTATTTCTTTTCATATGTAACTTATTTTATTATATTATTATATATTCACACTTTTAAAATCTAACTTTTGTCTTATTTTAAGTAAACTGCGTTACTTGTAAAAGTTTTATTTTGTGTGCCCTTTTATATTTGTTGTGAACAACGTATTTTACAGATTTATGATTTCTATATAAATTGATTTCTTACCTTTAAAAATTTTATATTTACTAATTAGTTTTAGTTATATATTTTTAATTTTTTTTTTTTAAAAAGTGAGTTTATTTTTTCTCTATATAATTAAATATTTTATTTAATTATTTTCTTTTGCACGAAATTTTGTCAAAGTCTAAAACAATTCTTTAAGAAGTTGTAAGTTTTTTTATATTTCGTTATCACTTATAATATTGCCTACAACAAATCTTAAAAAAATAAATTACATATTTTTGTTTTTTGTTAACTGTTTTGTTGTTCTTATAAATATTTAAAATCTTTTAAATTTGTGTAATTGTTTGTTTATTCCTTCGCTTTACTACTCTATACTGATTTCCCTTTTTTATTTTTAAATTTAATATTATTATACCTTTTTTATTATAAATTTTAACTTTATTAGAAAAATATATTTTTTATAACTTTTCCATTTTACGTTTTATTATTTAGTTTTATTGTTACCAAACTTTTTTTAAAAAGTATATATTTTGTTGTATATCTATAATATTTTCTTTATTTTTTCATATATTTTTAACTATTAACTTTTATTAACTAGTAAACAAAAAAATTGTTAAAGATTTTGTGAAAAGCCAGAATGTCAAGCTGGACAATCTCTGCCAATTTCTTCCTCAAGATCGAGTACTTTTATAATATTTATTATAAACCTATTGATGTTTATCTTTTTCGTTATTATTATATATTTTTCTTAATGAAAAATTCAGAATTACATAATATTATTAGTATGTTTTTAAAAACTTGTTACTGGTGCTTATTATTTTTATATAATTTTATTATTAACTTTTTTTATAATTTTCTTTAAAATATTAACCGTATCTTTATTTATTTTTTAATAAAAGTTATTGTAATAAAAAAGTTTTTACGTTATTTTTATATTATTTATTACTTATCTTTAATATTTTATTAAAACTATAATAAAGCTTATATAAATATAATTTTCTGTTAATATTTAAAATAAAAAATATATTTTATATTAATTTTTTATTATAACGAAATTTTCGGAAGTTATTCTTTAAAAGTTTACTTATTAACGAATCGCATAGAAGACGAATATTGTTTTGTCGGTTATTTGAAAACACCACTCTTATTGGCTGTTTAACTCAATTTGACCAATTGGCATTATTAACAAATCCAAGTAAAATTTTAACTTGCTGGTTTTATCCAATCATTTTTGCGCTTTATAATATAACACTAACAGCAATTATTTTGCAAACGAATAAATTGAAAGTTTTTTAATCTGTTGTTCCTTTTTAAAACGGGAAAATAATTCCTGAGGTTAACCATTCTTGCGTAATGTTGGCTCAGTGCACTTGTATATCTGCGGTTTTTGCTTTTCTCTTTAATTATCACGTGACTTGGAAGAGCATTAAAAACTTATACTTTTAAAATAATTGAAAAATTCGCTTTATTTATTTATTTATCTTTTTAATTAATTTAAATTTTTTTAAAGAAAACTTCTTATTTTTGGGGCAACCATAATTTTTTTTAGTTCTTAATATTATATTTATTTTTAAACACTTTTATTATACTTCACTTCACTTGTAGTAAAATATTAAAATCAAATATTTATTACACTAATTTCATTTGAATGTAGTACTTATTAAACTTACAAATTTTTTAGTGAATTTTTTAATTACAGAAAGTTTTTAGGTTGTGGAATTTGCTAAGTTGAACCCACAAGAACGTTTGTTGCAAACTCAACAGTCTATTGGAGGAGAAGAAATGACTGCAGTTCTGAACTTTTCATTATTATTTTTTAATAACAATACTTTTAGCTTTTGGATACTATTTTGCATCCTTAAAATATTGTAAAGTTTTTACAACAATTTATATAAAATATTTTGTTATAATTATTATTACTTTATTTAAAATTTCATTATTTTTTATAACAACTTGTAAAGGATTAAATAATAGAATGCTGAAGTAATAATGAACTTAAAAATATATAATGATTATGACAATTTTACTTTTGTCTGAAAAGTTACTATTGACATTTATGTTTAAGATATTTCTTTTTAATTATTTTTGGTTCATTAAAATTAATAAAGTTATTATTTCCTTTTTTATATTTTTAGAGAAATTTCCAAACTTTTATCGTTTGTAAATTTTTACTGCGTACATACTTATTGTTATATATATTTATTTTAAACTTTTCTATTTGTATTTATATTTTTTCATTTATCTAAAGTATATGCACTTTTACTGTAAAATAATTATTATGAACCAAAAAACTTTTTAGAAAACCTGAGCGATTAATAATGAAATAAATAAAAATTGGAGCAAAAGACATACATGTGCAGTAACACTTGACAAAATTGAATATTATGAGCACTTGGCTAGTATGCAGTATTATCGCACATGGCCTAACACGTGTTTACTTCCCAAAAGCACGCTACGATATCTAGAATTTGTTATTAGAATTTTGATTACTTAAAACTTATTTACTATTTTTAATGCACTTTTTTCTTTAACTTTGCATTACTAAAAAGTTTACCCTTGAACTCAATAATGATTTTTTTATAAAAGTTGAATATTATTTATAACTAATTGTGTTTTTTATTATTTAAATCACTTTTTTACTTTTTTATTGAAAATTTATAATAAATATAAAATGAATATGTATAGTTTAAAAATATAAGTAAATTAATAAGAAACACATAAAAACTATACAAAGAATAAAGAAATTCACAATAAATCTGCTTTTCACTACTTTTAATAAATAATAAAACGAAAGAAAATATTTATATTCTAACTTTTTCATTATTTTCTTTGAAAAAAAAAAAATAAGAAATTCAGAAAATTAGTTGAGCTTCAAAAAAAGTTAAAGGAGTCTTCTTTATCAAGAGAACAAGAAGAACAGTTGATTGGCCAGTTAAAAGAGAAAAATAGAATTTTGGAGCCGTAAGTTTTTATATTTTATGAAAATATAGAGGAAAATAAAATTTTTTAATGAAAAATGTTATAAATGTTATAATATATATAAACTTTAAGTAAAATAAAAAAATAACAATAATAGTATGAAGAAATGAATTTTTTAACTTCGTAGAAAAGTAGAGAAAAAAATAATAAAATTTAATATAAACTTTATAATAATAGTAATAATAAAAGTGTAATAAAATGAACATTTTAAATTTTAAAAAATAGAGGAAATAAAATTTAGTGAAAAGTAATATAAACATTAAAAAAAATATAAAAAATTTTAAGAAAAAGAAATTATAATAATATAATTATGAAGAAAAAAAGAGTCGTAAGTTTTTATAAATTTTATTAAAAATAGAGGAAAAAGTTTATAAACTTTAATTAATATAAAATAATGAAAATATGAAGAAATTAAATTTATAATTTTTACTAAAATAAAATAAAATAATAATGAAAAAGTATATACTTTTTTAAAACATATATAAATTATAAGTAGTTATAATGAAGAAATAGAAATTAAAAGTCAGTTTTTTTAAACTTTTTTAAAAATACTGAAGGTTCAAAAATATATTTACAATAAATATGGATGTAAAAAAATTATATAAACGTCAAGAAGAAATAATAATGATATAAAGAAATAATATTCTAAAAGTTGTAAGTTTAGATGAGTTTTATAATATAACAGAAAAAATTTTCTAATAGAAACGTAAAAAAGTATATATGAAAATTAAAAAATAATAATATTAAAAAGTATATTATTACAATAAAAATATAAAAATAAAAGAGAAAAAAGTTTCAAGTCAAAAATTAATAAACTTTACGAAAAAAGTGTTTTTGAAAATAAAAACTTTTTATTATTAAATAATCATCAAAGAAAACAAGGAAGCAATGTTTTTTCAACAAATTTAATGATGCATAGTTTTATTTATTGTAAAAAATAATTTTTTGTACCTTTTTTATTATATTTAAAGCGTTATAGAATTCTTTTTATTACTATTATTTGTGTATAAGAATAAATATTATTCTTTTTACACTTTTTTCGATATACTAAAATAGTTTATAAAACTTTATTTATTATTTATACAACCATAATATTTTTTCAATTTTTTTTATTATATTAAAAAAGTTTATAGAACTCTTTCATTATTAATGTAAGATACTAAATTCGTTTCTTTTTATACTTTTAAATATATTGAAAAAGTATATGAAATTTTATGAACATCTTTCTTTTTAGAAACTTTAAAAAAATTTATTTATATACTTTTTTTATATATTGGAAAAGTTTATTTAACCTTTTTTTATTATTTTCATTAATATAAAGCAATAAATATTTTCTTTTTTTACTTTTAAATATAATATTAATGTATATAAAATATTATAAATATATTTTTTCTATACTTTTTTTGAATATATTGAATAAGTTAATGGAACTTTACTTAGTTTATATGGTTATATACAAAATTTCTTTTTATACTTTTTTATATTTTAAAATAGTTTATATAACTTTCTTATTATTATACATAAAAATAAATAATTTTCTTTTTATACTTTTAAAGATATATAAAAAGTATGTAAAATGTTAAAAATATTATATCTTATATACTTTTTATACATATTGGAAAAGTTTATATGACTTAATTTATTTATTATTATATATGAAGAAAATAAATATTTTTCTTTTATACTCTTTTTTAATTATATTAGAAAAGTTTATAAAACTTTGTTACTATTTTATTATAAAAATATATTAATTTATATCAATAAGTATGTATAAATTTTATATATTTACATTATTTATATGTAGTAAATGTAATAAATATTTTACTTTATATACTTTTTTATTATATTAGAAAAGTTTATATAATTTTATTATTATTATTATAAATAAAATATAATGAATAAATTTTTATTTCATATTTAATAAATTTATACAGCTAGTTTACGCTATTTTTATTTAGCAAATTAACCAATAAAAATAATGTATTTGTTAATCTACCAATAAATTAATTACTTTTATATTTGTATAGTTTGTAAACAAATCAGCAAATTTGCACCGTTTTAGTAAATTTTAAATTCCAGTAAAAAAGTTCAATAAATATAATGAAATTCAAATTATTAAAGTATTGAAAATTAACGAAATACTTAAATTATAATTTCTAAGTAAATAATTCTTCATTTGAAGTTAAAAAAAAAAACTACCGCAAAATATATTAATAATTTTAATGAACGGACTCAACCTATTATATTGATTATATGCATTTACCTACTTGCATTGACTTTATAAGTAAATTTGTTTATTTTCAGTAAAATAAACTGCAGCATATTTTTAAATAGTAATAAGAGGGGGGAAAAAAGTAAAGAGTATAAAAATTGGTAAAAGTTTATTTTATAGAAATAAAAGTCACCTGGGCTCAGGGGCGATGTTTTATTTTTGTCAATAAAAGTTTTTATTAGCCGCTCATGAGATAGTGCACGTGACATACATCGTCCTTATAGATTTGTTTATATTAGCTGGAAGGCTTAACGACTTCTAAATTTATCAATAGAATTTGCTATTGTGAAGCGTTTATTGTAGCCATTTATATTTTAAAAAACTTTTCCTATTCTTTCAGTTGTTGACCAATAATAGTTTCTTTTTTAATGAATATTTAACCGTTTTTGGAAAGCGTCAGTCTTGCTTTTCTCATTTTATAGAGGAGTAACTATGTGCTCCAGGTTTTAACTAATAGAATTGAATAAGGGCTGCTCATTAGGTTGCACTTTTATAATGATCTTATTTTTGCACGTGATGGCGGCTCTTCACAGTTTTTCTTTTTATTTTTTAAATGTATTGTAAAAAAATTTAACCACTTAAATTTTTTTTTTAATTTCTTTATATAACAATATTAAAAAATTCACTATTTTTAGGGATATTTTAAAGTTTAAAGAGCGCCAAAAAGTGGTGGAAGAGCGGGAACTCATTTTAAAAAAACGCAGCTGGGTCATCTACGACATTGCACGTGCTGAATACATTCAAGTGAAGAACCACAAAAAGGACTTGAGGTCTAAAATTGCTCAGGTTAGCCACGTGGAGGGTGGACGGCAGAAAAAAAAATTTATTTGGCTTATATGCTCGAAAAGCGCTAATGTACTGGGAAGCTTATTAATTTTGTTGGGGCAGGTCGCCTATAATTATAGCGATAATAAGCTGTAAAGTTTTGTTCCTCTTGACCAGTTACAAAGCTTCAGCATCTCAAACCTTCTATTGTTCCACGTGTGTTAGCATCTTTATTTGCTTATATAAGTTTTCATGATAATTTTTGTTAAAAAAGTTTACTTTTTTTTTTCCGGTGAAAAAAAGGATATTAAAAAAAAGCTCTTATTCTCTCATCTTTAAATATATAAAGCCAATTTTTTTGTATTTATTATTTTTATCTTTAATAGCATAATCATACTAAATTAACTTTTTTTTGTAATACTTATAAAAAAATAGTCTTGATAAGTTTTCAATCTTTTTAATAATATGCTTCATGATAAGAAAATAACCTGAATAAACTTTATAAGCAAAAGAGAAAATTTTTAGGGCCTTTCTTTTGCTTATTTTTTTTTGTTAAAAATAGTCTTCAGTAAACTTCTTTTAACAGTTCTTAGATTTCCAAAAATGGCGCTGTGTTCGTCATTGGTTGATAATTTCTTTATATACTATATTTATTACTTGTTTCATTTATAGCGCTCATGTTTGCATCCTTCAGTATCGTTATTTGTTGTTAATAAGTATGACATCTATTGGTTGCCTAGACAGTTTTCACTGTGCCACGTGATTTTGTCTATAAGAAGAGCTGATTGGTCGATTATAAACTTTTGTTAACTGAAATTATATATTTATTAATGTTACCAACAGAAGCGTAGAGAAAATGGGCCTTTATTGGAAGAACTAGAATCTGTGGCCTTATTGGTTGAGGAAGCCACCAAAGAAAGAGAAAGATTATTTGAGCTGGCCAATGACCAATTAAAATTAATTAAAAACTCAGTGAAAAATATATTCTTCTATTACAATTATTTATGATAATTTTTATCTATAAATAGGAAGAAACTTTGGATAAACTTATTGAAGCTAAAATAGAAATTGAGCACGACTTTGAGCGGAAAAATAGTGAAGATACTGTTAAAAAAGATCGAATTATAAAGCTCGAAGAAGAAATTAATACCTTGCAAAATGAGGTTTGTTGTTGGTTGGATTTTTTAAAAAAAATATAATGCAGCACTAAAATAATTAATCAGAAGGTAAAGTAATTCATTCGTAAATTAATAATGTTATTGGCTCATGAAAGCTCATTATTTTTAGTATTATTACTTATGTTACATAAAATATATATTAATACTTTTAAAGTTATATTTAACTAAATATAGATTTTTACTTTTACTATTATTATAATTATAAAACAAAAAAATATTTTATAAAATTAAAAAAAATTCAAAATATATTTTTTATTTAAATTTTGTGATGGCACCAAATAATATTTTAAAAAAATCTATTATAGTTAAGTATAGGGTATTATAATAAAATAAGAAAAGTAAAAAAGTTTATCACTTTGTTTTATAATATAAATGTTTTTTTTAAGATAAAATTTTAACAATACTCAACTATGCTTATTTTGGCAACAAATAACTAGAAATCGCCAAATAAAGAATGAAGTATAATGTAATATTAAATGCCAAACTAAGTAATCTTGTTCGAAATGGCAACAAATAATTTAAGTTGACACCAAATAAAGAAGTTGTTTTAATAAAAACGACGCAATAGTTTAATTGGCAACAATTTCATTAAAATGGCAAAATTAGCATAAATAACGTAATCTCAAGAAAATTTTACAATCACACGTCGAATGAAAACTAAGGCTACTGTTTGATTAGTGCGTTAAACTCTACTCGGTATCCGTTTTCTTTCATATAAACGTCTCTGTATCAAAATTACAATTTACTAGCCTAAAATATTTGTATCTTTTATAATTATTCATTACAATTATTTTTAGAAAAAGCTAAAGGAAAATATTTCCGAAAACCAGCAAATCCGCTTAGCAGAACTAAAAAGGTTATATACGAGTATAACTTTTTTAAAATAGTTTCTGCCATAATAAAAAGTGTATTTATTTTTATGTAAAGCCAGTGTAGGGCGTTAGCGTTAGACTATAAAACTCAAGAGCGGATTTTTTATGAACACTCAGAAGATATGAAAAACTTAAAAGTTTACTTTTTATTTAATAATAATAATAATTTAACACTAATAAAAAAAAGGAGGAGGAAAGCAAGTATATACAGAAGTTAAAAACAGTTGACGATCACGAAAGCCGACTTTTGAATGTTTTAAAAGAGCACAAGTATTGTCACCATAAATATTGCCTCTTTAATTTTTTTAATGGTTGTTGTAATTCTAATGAAAAAAAGTAGTTTTTTTATGTAATATTGAAACTGAGAAATATTTTAGAATAGATCGTTTATTGGTTGCTTAGCTATAAACCTAACTTTTATTGGTTAACTGTAGATTAGAACTGTTTACTTAAAATTTTGCTTGCCTTTCCTGCGGAGCCACCATCGCATTATTAATAATAATAAAAAATTTTATACATATTTTTAAAGAAACTTATATTTTTACTAATATGATTTTAAAAAATATATATTATAAACAAGTATTAATGAAACTATTATTCAGTACATTTACTTTGTAATAATGCAACTTAACTATTATTACTTATAGTGATTTTTATAGACTCTTTTCATACTTTTTGAGCGAATTTTTTAACATTCTGGTTTGTCTTATTGAATGGATTTTATATATTTTCTTATAGTATTCACGCCTATAAAGCAACCATGTGGCTGCGCGACCACGCGAGTATCTTTGAAAAACGCGTTTTTGCGCCAAGTAATGAAGAAATATATACAACTTTTTTATTTTATTTTTTTTTTAAATTTTATAAATTATTATTTTTCATTATATATTGTCTTTGTTATTCTATATTACTTATTTTCATTATTTACCCCCTCCCCCCCCCTTCAACTTTATTATATTCTATAATAATAATAATTTTGTTGCGGTACATAATTTTTTTAAGCTATTTAAGTCGGTACGGATGAAAGTCAGCATGTGACTCCCGGTGTTCATGTTCCACAATAATTTGGCGCCTTTTAGGCTGATGCGGTACCCTATTTGCATCGCGAATAAACTATTAGGCGTAAGTGAATAAAATTGCGCAGCGTTATGAAAATAATATGGAACAGTTATTAGTATCGCTACCAGTATAGTTTGAAAAACCAATTAGAAATGTATATCGTGTCAGTATGTACAACGAAATTTGTACCCTCAACAAAATTTGTTGCCAGGGCTATTTTACATTACTTTCTGGTTCTTTTTATTGGTTATTGAAACCTCACTATTTTTACTGTAGTACAATGATTTTACTCCTTGTTGTATTAACAAACTATATTATACTATTAAAAGTTTTAACCCAACTTCATGTGTTGGACATCAAATTCGCTGAATTTATTGAAGCGTCGATCTCCAATCACCACAAATTTTCATTCATTGTGCAAACAAAAAGTGATATGCTCCTGCTGAAGCAGAAATGCAAGGACGAACAAAATTTACTAATTAACATTCTTCTAGCGCCACCGGTAAGTTTTATATATTCAGCCAATAATGTTGTTTTTATTTAGTTTAATATTTATGTTTACTGTTCAACGTACTAAACGCTCATTCGCCCCTTCATAACTATTTTAACCATGGAACTAGTTTTAGTTTATTTTTGGGGTAAATATTTTTTCCCTAAATGTTGGGTTATTGAGATTTTCTATATATATTTCTTTGTTATATTTATTATTAATATTTGTATCCACGCTTTCATTATTTTTTGTGTTTTTTCTTTACGACTAGGAAAATGTTGAGTACCCAACACCTTTGACTCGCGAGCAAATGAAGCAGTATGGCTTACATCATTATATATCCGTATGTTTATTTCGTTGTTATTTATGAATTTTATTAAAGTATTACTTTCTATTTGTTTTAAAGAAAACTTGATAAGTATTTTATGTTCTATAAAAAATAGTTTCATTATTTTTTTAATGACAATTTTTTTTAGTAATTTACTGTTCTCTTAAAAAATTGATATATTACTATTTTGACTTTAAGCACTTTTTTTTTATATTATTGATTATTACTTGTTGAATAAAAGTCTTTTTTTCTAAAATAGACTTTTTCAGAATTTTTTAATTTTTTTTTTATAATTATAAAATGTTGGCGCTGATTATTTCGGTATTTGTTGAAAAATTAAACATTTATATAACTTCAACAACTGTAAGGAGCTTTATAACGCGCCAGCGCCAGTAAAGCGCGCACTTAATGAATATGCTTCCCATTACCGCATTGCTATTGGGGACACCAAGTGTCAAAAATTCGGTATTTTTATTGTCCTTTCCCCCCAACAATTTATTTTATATACCATATTTTTATTTACTCTATTTTATTTTTAAGGCGAACAATTATATGAAAAATCTGTCCGCAATTATTTTTCTGAAGGCGTTTTTTTTCAAAACAAACGCTCTATTTATGGAGATTGCGGACTTGTAAAACTTTATTTTAATATTTATTGTTCTTAAAAAAATATATATTTTCTAAATAAAATAATAATGAAAAAATATGTATATATATTTTTATGAATATTTGAAGAAGAGCTATAAAATAATATGATATAATACTTTTATGTTTTTTTACTATTATTATTAATTTCCATAGAAGTTTTTAGTAGAGTATAATAACACTATTATGAATAATAAAAAACCGAGTATTATAAAAGACAATACGTAACTATATAATAATTCTTTTTTTTCTTACTATATCGTTGAAGTTTTTATTTAATGAAATAATAATATGAATTACAATAAGTTGAGTAATAAAAATAATATAATAAAAAAATTTATTAAAAATATTTTATTGAAACTAATTTAATGAATTATAAAATGAACACTAAAAATTTAAATAAAAAATTTATTGCGATATTGAAATTTATTTTTTATACGATGAATTTTTATAAATTGAGTACTAAAAAAATGTGAAAAAAAACTTTTTGATAATTTTTTATTGAAGTTATTTTTTTTTATAATATAATGAATTTTAATAAATTGAGTACTAGAAAAAAAGTAAATAAAAAAAATTTATTAAATTTTATATCATAAAAGTTTATTATTTTTAATAATAATTTTTATAATGTTGAGTTTTAAGAAAATATTGATATTATGTTTACGAAATTTATTATTTTTCTGTATTATGAACATTTTAAAATTGAGTACTAAAAAATTGTAAATAAAATAATTTTATTGGAGTTTATTATTATACTATAATTTATATAAATTTTTAAAAATGGAGTACCAAAATCTATAAAAAAAAAATTATTTTTTTCTGAAGTTTATTATTTTTTATAATTTAAAAAAAGTTTTATGAATGGAGTACTAAAAAATATAAAATAGAAAAAATTATATATTAATACTATTATTTTTGTTTATATTGTAATACAATAAAAATATAAATAATTCGTATAATAACAAAAAACATGCTTATTTTATTATATGGTATTATTATTGCTTTAAAATTTTTATATTTTATTGTAGTAATTATATATATAATAGTTTAATGACAACAAATTTTTTTATCTAATAATAAACAATAAAATTTATGAATTGCCTACTTTTATAATTTCTAATATAATTTTTCTCAGTTGCCAAGAAAAGAAGCCATTATTTTTTTTTTATGTTCAATATTTTTTCGACATTTTTATTTTTGACTTCCAATTCCATCTTTATTATTGGGTAAAATGTATTATTTGAAAATTTTGAACCAGTAATACTCTTTTTAACTTATAGAGAGCACCTTTTTCTTGTTAAAGAATGACTTTTTATAATTTTTTTTAAAGCATGGAACTGTTTTATTAGTAAAGTTCATGAGTTTTAATTTATAATATTATTTAAACTTTTGTGATTTTTATTATTATTATTATTTATTCATAGATTATTATTTTTATTGTATTATTATTTATTATATAATGCTATTGTTACATATTTATAAGAAAGTTTAATTAATACTTTTTTTAATTAATTATTTATATCTATATCATTTATACTATTATTTATTATAATAATCGATTTATATATTATAAATTGTTGTATGTTTACAATATTAAAAAACTTATATGGTTGCCTTTTTATTATTATTTATTTATATATTATTCTTGCTTTTATAATTGAAAAACGTTAATGACTATTTTTATTATTTTTATTATTATTAGTATTATATATTCATATGATTATAGTTTCTTTATTTTTTTTTGAAATTATTATAATATATTTATATTTATAATATTAATTAATAATTATGCTTTTTTCACTATTTTTTTAATGATATTAAAAAATTTTATTATTCTATAATAATATATTATTGTTATATTATTACTATTATTATTATTATTATTATTATTATTATTATTATTATTATTATTATATATTTATGACATTTTTTTTTAAGTTTTTATAATATATTTATAATAATACCTAAAATTTTAATGTTATCATTATTTTGTTATACATTTATAAAATTGTATATATTTTAATGAATATCTTTATAAACCATTTTTTTATATAAATTACTATTGTTATATATCATAATATTATTCAAAATCTTATAATTACTTTTATTTTTTTTCTTTACTTTTTATTCTTATATATTATTGTTATATATTTTTTTAAATATTATAAAAAACTTTTCTTATTTTTATCATTTTTATAAATTATTAATATTATTTAAACTTTTTTGTATTTTGTATATATTTTGCATCATTTTTTATAAATTATATAATATTATTTAATCTTTTGAATTTTATTTTTTCATTATATATTATAAATTATCATTATATATTTATAGTAATACTTGAAATTTTAGTATTCTTTTCTTATATCTTTTATGAATACTCAATATATTTATTATATAAACATATTTAATTTCCTTACTTCTTTTTGGTTATATTTTCATTAATTTTAATGAATATTATCAAATCTTTTATTATTATATTATTTCTTTATTTTTATATAAACTTTGATTAAATATTTAGATAACTACTACTCACCTTATTCCGAAAGCGAAATATCTTCAGCGAGGCGTAAATAAAAAATGTTATGAAAAATAAAATATATATATATTTGCTATTTTTTTTTAGGTTGATCAGGAATATCGAAAATCTCTCGAAAAGTCTCTAAAAGAGATACAAGAAAATATTGAAATAAAAAGCAGATTGTTGGACGATAATACAAAATTATTGGGCGATCTACGACGACAAATTGACGAAAAAAATAATGAAAAAGTTTTTTTTTACTTTTATTAGAATATTTTTCTTTTATAATATTTATATATTTTTTTAAAAATTCATAATAAATGTTGGCGCTAATTTCCTTTTTTTTAACGAAACATTTTTTTAATATTTATATTCTAAATACATAAAACTTGTTCTTTTTTCTAATTGGCTGTTTTTTTATTCGCATCATTTTTTACAATGTGTAACAAATTATGTAATCGAACGCGAAGTCGTAGTATATTGGTATTAAAAGATACAAACACTGTTACGTACTATCAGAATCTTTTTACTTCGAATACTTTGGTAGCAATTTTTATCGAATAAAATAACACGTAATATAAAGAATTTTGCATTTATTTTTGTTGAATTCATTAATTTAAATACTTGTTATAGACCAAAAAAAAGTTTATGCAACCATTATTAAACTTTTTAACTTTTTATTTATTTTTCATCAGGAAGAATTGAAATGTTTTTATAATACTCTACAAAAACTGCGCGCTAATTTGAACTTAAAGCAATCGACTCTGGAAAGCTTAAAGGTTTTTTTTTAGTCAATTATGAAGTTTTTTTTAGTAAATGTACATTTTTCAAAATTTACACTTTTATTATTATTATAATATATAAAGTAGTTTTTTATAATTAAATCAATATTTTTGTTATTTTTTTAAACTGCGTTTTTAACCAGTATAAGTAAACTCTAAGTAATCATTATTCTTATTGTTATTAAAATCTAAAAAGTTTGTTAACACCGTTTGATTGGTTATTAAAGGCATTTTTTGGAATTCAAAATAAATAAAATTTTGTAATGAATACTTTCGACAAGAAAAACTTACACTTTACTACGCCAATTAAAGGCAGAAGTAAACTTTTCAAGGAATATTTTTAAGGGATTTTTGTTATCTTATTGATTACTTTGAACTTTGTGCACCAATTAGAGGTTGAATAAAGCACATCTTTTAATGAAAAACATTTTAAGGAAAATCTAAAGTTAACTTAAAATTTTGTAAAAATCTTTCGTGGGATATTTTAAAAAAATATTTATTAACTTTTTGCACCAATAAAAAGGAGGAAAAGGCTAACTTTTAAGCTCTATAAGAATATTTTTAACTTTTTTGCGCAATTAAAGGCGGAGAATAATTATAAAATATTTTTATGGCTTTTTTTTAGAAAACTATTTGGGATTACCATAAAGAAAAAAAGATTGTTGACCAGAAAGTCCAAGAATGCAATGAAAAAAGAGCTGCTGAGGCTATCGCCATGAAAAATTATGTTTTGGTTTGTATTTTTCTAATTTATTGAATATTATTTTTTCTTATTTTACTTTTAATAATGTTTTATTCTATATTTTTGTTAGATTTACTAATTCGCTATTTTTTGTTATTTGTTACATTAAAATTTATAAAGTTTCTTTTTTTTCTTGTTCTTTATAGTTCATTATAATAAAGATGTCAAAATTGTAAGGAGTCGTCCATCATTTATCACTTGAGAATATTTCTTTATTTTTACTTATACGAAGTTAAATGAACCGTATAACAAAAAAATAATACCCCTATCGATAACTTTTATAAATATATTTAATGAATAAACGTACTAATAAATAAATATGTATTAAAAAGATTTAGAAAAATATATTTTGAAACAAAGTTTAGGTATTTAAAAAAAAATTTATTAAGTATCGTAATAAAAAATAATTGTTTATAATAATGAGAAACATTTAAAAAATAGTCGGTACTTCAAAAAATGAATATTTTGTTATAATTTAGAAAGATTATCAAAAAAGTAAATAAAATATTATAATAAATATTAGAAGTAATATAAAGTAGAAGTTAAGAAGTAATAAAAACTATATATATTAAGTGATTTTATTATAAACAACTCAAACTAAACGTAGCTAATTATAAAGGGATTAAAACGATCTATTTTTAATGATTTTTAATAATGAAAATAATGAATACTGAACCAATAAAGAAGTTAATAAATGTTAAACAAAAAAGTTTTTCTTATTATAGATTATATTACTTTTCCTTTTGTAGCAAAAAATTTTTTTTAGTAGGGAAATAAAAAAAAGTATCAAAACTTTTTAAAGGAAAAATTATATTTTCTACAATGTTTTTATATATATAAAGATAAAAATTTAATTGACACTTCTGACCAATTAATATCTTTTTTATTTTTATTGGCCGTATAAGAATTGTATGGAAAATCCTTATTATAAAAGTAACATCTTAGTTTATTCTTACCGGTTAAGCAATTTATTATCAAAAGTCTTGTATTAAAAATTTTTATTATATAATTATTATATATGACCAATAAAAGCGATAATAGGTTAAACAATATTTTCTGGACTTTATTGGTCAGGTAAAAACAAATATTAATTACCAAATTAATAAAATTTAAAGTCTCTTTTATAAGTTAATAGTATTTGATTAAATAAAAAGTGCGAACATTATTAAAGATAATGTCTCTTGATCTAATTGGTCAGATAGTTTGCTACCAAAATTTTAATAGAAAAGTTCTTCTTTAATTAAAATAAAAATATATTTATTGTATTTTTATTATTTCTTATAATTTAAATTAAAATTTTTCAAATTTTCTTCGTATATACACTTTTACCATATTATTTTTTGCTATGCGTAAGGTTAAGCTTTTGATTCGATCGAAAAATATTGTATTTAAATATTTCATATTTTGATATTTTAATTTATGAACACTTGAGTAAACCTTTATTAAATGTTTATAATGATTATTAGTTTGTAAAAAATATATTTTAGTTTTAGTATAATTTTTAATAAACTAGAATTTCTGTCGGATATTTGGTAATAAAAAATTAAATTACTAAAAGTTATGTGGAATTAATAATTTTTTTAGTGGATAAAAGAATTTTCAAATAGTTTTATGTGGCTTTTCAAATTTTTTTCAGTATTGGAGGCTTTGAATAAAAATAAAATAACTTACCAATAGTTAACTATAATTATTAATTTCAACTTTGCATTGGATAGTTTATATTACAAATATTTAACCAACATGAAATTTTTCATTAAATTTCTGTTTTCTTTTTTTACTTTAAAATTATTATATTTGTTGTTTAATGGTTATTTATAAAAATTAAGCTGTACAAAATTAATTTTCTATCCTTTTACACTTTTTTTATCTTTTTGGAGCTGTTTAAAATTTATCAGTGAATTTAATGAACTTTGCGCAGTTTTTTTTTAAGTTATCTGTATCTTTTTAATGAGTTTAAAAAGATAGATTCCATAACAAGTATAATAATTTTTTTGCGGAATTTTTTTTTATTTACAAAAAATAATAATTTTTACACTTTTTTCACATTTTTTAATGATATGTACTTAACCAATAACTTTTTGACAGTCTGCTTCTAATATGAGTGAAAAAGCCATTCATACTGCTATTGAATTAGTTTCTTTACAAGCTAGAAAAGTCGCTATCGAGCAAAAAACTAAGGACTTGACTAACGTTTTCTTTTTTTTTTTATACGTGTTCTTTTTTTTATTTTTATATATTAAAGTTTATTTTATAGTTTGTGAAAAAGACTTTTACCTTTTATAATATTTATAGTTAAATATCCGCACTTTAAAAAAAAAAGGAAACAACTACATATATACTATATAAAATATATTTTCAAAAAGTTCTTTCCAATATTATCAATCTTTGAGAATTTTTTTAATTGGTTGTCTAAAGTTAAAAAATTTTAGAAATTTATATATTTATACGCAGAATAAAATTTATTAAAAGTTTATAATTAAAAACTTAAGAATTTTTAATTTTATATTTATGTAATAATATTTTATTATATTCAAATGTAAACAGTATTAGGAATGCTAATAAAAAAGTAAAAATGTATATTTATATTTAATTAAAATTAAAAAAGTTAATAGAAATTTATAAAAAATGAAATATTATAAAGCGGAGTATAATAATTTTTTTTAAAAAACAAGAAACACCCGATAAGAAATTTTAAAAAAAAACTTGTTTTACAGCGCGCAAACATTAAATAAAATAATTTAAACAAAAATATACAAAACTAAGCAAATCAGTATTTAACGCGCAATCTTTTTATAAAGTATTTTTTTTCATTATTTTTCTTGTAATTTTTTTCAGGTTTTTTATCATTTTTTGTTTTTGCTTTTTTTAAAATTTTTTTACATGAATTTTATTTTTGCGTTTTTTTGTTACTTTTTGTTTTTATTAATGATTTTACTTTTAAATATGGAGAAAAAAATAATTTACTTATGATTCTTATTTATATTAAATTTTAATATATAATAAACGAGAAACAACGAAAATTATTTTTACAACAGAAAAAAATTTTTCAGCCCACAAAAATAAAATTAAAAATTCGAACTTTTATTAAAAACTTTCAAGTTTATATAAAAATTATGTAAAGTGAAAAATTAAAGAACTATTAAAAATTTTAATAAATTTATTAGAAGTTATTTTTTCCTTAAAAAAGTTTTTTTTAAATCTTAAAAATGGAAATTTTTTTATAAATATAAATGGAAGATAAAGAAAATTTTATAAAAAGTTATTATTTTTAAAAAAATAAAAAAATTCTAAAAAAGTATTGCTTTTGATGACAAAGTTGACAATCAAAAATATAATAAAAAATAAAGTTAACGAAAAATAAAGGAAATTTTGAAAAATGTCATTATGGGTTATAAAAATAGTGAACATAAAAATTTAACTGTTTGTATTCTATCGGTTGAAAAAATAATGAACTTTAGAGCAAATTTTAAAACTACCTTATAAGCACTTGAAAAAGTTAAATAAAATATTTTCTAATTAAAAAATACTTAATACTAATTTACAAAATTGTTTTTTTTATATTTTATAATAAAAAAGAAATTTAAGAAAATTTTACAATTTTTTTAAAGTTACGATCGCTTTTTCTGTAAAAAAAGTTTTCTATTTTTTCTTTTTTTTACTTATCTTTTTGCTTTTCAATCTCAATATTCTTATTACGTTTCGTTATATATTATTATTATTGTTATTATTATTATTCAGGCACTTAACAATCTAGAAAATACTTACCAGAATATTTCAAAACGTCTTCAGGAACTTCGTGAACAGTAAACTTAATTGCTTTTCTTAATATATTTGCGGCAGCTTTACTTTTTATGAAAAAATTGACGCAATATATAATGTGTCGTGCAAAAAATTCGTGCGGTCAGCAATAGAGGCTTATTTTTTTTGTTGGTCGTTATTTGTTTGTACTCTGCCTTAAAGTTTATAATATTTATTATTATCTTAAATCTTCACCAAAAAAAAGTGCACAATTCTACTTCTAAATTAAATAATTCAAAAAGCTTTATATTGTAGTAAAAGATATTAATATATTTCATTCATTATTATTCTTATTCTTATTCTTCTTATTAAAATTAAAAGTGCACGAAAGCTGCTAAAAGATGCCCTTGAGCAATGCGACTGCCAAGACGAAACTTTCACATCTGCTTTTTCTTTGCTTCCAAATAGCCTTGAAGAAATTAACGATCTGGTATTAGTTATCCTCTTATTTAGCATTTTTTTTTAATGGATTATTATTCATACTAGCTTGCCCAAAAAGAGGCTGTTATTAGCTGTAGTGGTGGAATAGAGCCTCGCTTGCTCGAAGAATACGAACAGCGCCAGAAAGAAATACACGTGTTTATATTATTATTACTATTTTTTTTTCTATAATAAAAACGTCGTATTTAATTTCACATAAATTATTATTATAAAATTACCAATTGAAAGACAAGAAAGTCAGCTTTGGCCCAATCCCTCGACAGTTACGCAACCCTTTCAAACGAAATCGGAGCTCTCAAAGTCACATGGTTAACGCCTCTTAATGAGATGTTGAAGGAAGTTAATGAAAAGGTTATTATTATTATTATTATTTATTTATTTTACTTTGTGAATTATTTATTTGTGCAGTTTAGTACTTTTTTCCGGTCTATAGGATGTGCAGGAGAAGTGCTTTTAACTGAGCATAATGACTTTTCAATGGTTTATATGAATATAATGAAAATTTTGATAATAAAATAAATGCTGCACAGTACGGGTTGGATATCCGTGTCAAATTCCGTGCTTGTGATTCGCTTAGCGTTCTAGATCACCATCGCCAATCAGGTACATCTAAAATTACTCTCATGCCCAATTTCAAGCTCTTTATTGGTTCTAAAGGTGGAGAAAGAAGCGTAAGCACAATGCTTTATCTAATGGCCATGCAGGGGTTAAACACATGTCCCTTCCGGGTCGTTGATGAGATCAATCAAGGCACGTTTTTTAGCGAAAAAGTTTATTCTTCTGCCCCACCTTATATCAACCAATCCGCAAAAGGAATGGATCCAGTTAACGAGCGAAGAGTTTTCAGTATAATATCAGCAGTCGCAAGTCAAAGTGGGACTTCACAATACTTTTTGATAACCCCCAAACTTTTGCCTTCTTTAACGTTTACAGAAAACACTTCCATTTTATGCGTTTTTAACGGTAATACCATAATGAACCAAAAAAAGTGGGACATGTCAAAATTTTTAACAAGAAAAACTATTTGTTCTTAAAAAAAGTTATTAAAATTAGAATTTTTATTTTAAAAATAATTCTTTTGTAAAAAAAAAGTTGGCTAGAGCAATCTTTAGCCGATTTTTTCATTAATATTTACTTCAACTGGTGCTTCTGCGGTCCCCAACACCAAACAAAGCTAGTAGCTCTGCCACATGGTTTAAGAGAAGAGGGTGGTTGCAAACGTTGTTTAAGAGATCTGAGTTGCTCATGGGCTGGGTCTCTTTCTGAAAACGAGCAAAAAAAAGTTTATGAATTCCTAATCAAGTTCCGCTTAGCTTACTAAAAAATAAAGTTATGTTTATATACAAAAAAATTGAAAATTTTATAAATGTAAAATTATATTAAAAAGTAAAAAAAGGTAAAAATATAAATATTAAAGTAATAAACTTACTTTAATTTCTTTTAAAAAAGAGTTAAAAAACACAAACCGACATATAAGCAATCGCATAATGTTGTCTCCTATAAAACGCAAGACCACACCTTCAAAAGCAAGTATTTAAGAAAATATATAAGCTTGTGAAAGGGAGGATAAAAGCAATAAACGTGTCAAAAATTTAAAATTCAAAAAATTTAAAAACTGTTCAAATTAATATCATAGAAGGCTTCCTATATCTTTCTTTCTTACAAATATATAAAGAATAACTAAACAAAACGAGCTTTTTAATAAACCTTTTAATTAGTGAGATTTATTAAGTATGACACTGAAATAAGAATAAAAATAATTTTAAATAGAATCCACACATTAAGGATGCTTAAAATAACTGCCTCCAGCTAACTTGAGTAAATAAATAGGCATTTCTATTAAAAACCTATTTTAGGTGTAGTGTAAAGTATCCGCGCTTGCCTTGCTAAACTCTTGCAGTTGATCAGTAATTAAATATTTATTATTACTACAACGTTACGAATTTCACCGAGTGCTTCTTTTTTAATCCAAATCCTTTTCAGACTATATTGAAGGCTTGGTTATAAAGACCTCTAAACGCTTAGCTTGGAGGTAATAAACTTTAGCGCCTACAATAAGAAAGCAGAAAAAAGTAATTGGAAACGGTTTTGCTTCAACGCCCTCTCAGCGCTAATGAAATCATTTTTATATTATTTCTCTCATATTTGTTACTGGCATACCACAATCAATATGCAAACCACATCTTGATTGCTCAACCCTTATGCCTCCTAACCTAAAAGAGAGGTGAAGAAAAATCCAGTCTCTCCAAAAGGCTCGACAACTTCATTGTTTGCGTACCAATCCAAGAGCAAGTAGTAAGGAGTCGGTGAAGATTACAATTTTACGTATATATATATGTATATAATTCTCTATTGATGCAGTTGCTTAATCTTTCTAAGCATATTGGCTGAAGGCAGATTTTAAAGCATTTACGACACAAAAACGTACAAATTAACAAGCACAAGCTAATTTCCCAATTTGCGCTTTTTTTTTTAACAAACTTATTACATAGGGAGTGTGTCACTGAATTGGACAAATAAGTAAAAAGTAATCTTAAAAAAATAATACTGTCGTGGTCGTCTGCTTTACAGGAAGTGAGCATCAGTTTTATAATTTCTCCGTAAATCCGTAATAAACGAGCGTCACAAAGCTCATAAGATTTGCGCTCCATTTCACGTATTCTGTTCAACGAGTGTAATAAATTTCTTTTCATAAGCGATTATGTTTCTTCGGTAATAAAATATTTTAATCACTAAAAATTCCAAACTTAAGTATAGGACTTAACGTTTGAGAAATTTTTAAGTCGTAAATTCTCTCCTTAACTAAACCATAGAAAAATAAGTATTAACTGATTCTTGCTTTCTTTAAGTATACTAATATAACAAAGAAAAGTTAAACCCAAAAAACAGAGCCACGGCTTCAAGGGGAGAGGAGAGAAACCATGTAAATGTCGAGCCCGTTTTTACTTTTTCTCCAAAGTCCTTGTTGCATTCATATAAAATTGATAATTCATTAAAAAGTTGTAGTAAAAATTTTTTTATCCGCAAAGGGTAGATAAAAGTTTTTATGGTTGGTTTATATTGTAAATATTAAAAAATGCACTCATCAAAATTTTTTTAGTCGCCACCAACAGTTAGCTATTATCCTTAATAAAGAGAACTTTTAATCTTGCTAGAAGTTACAAAATAATATTTACTTAAAGTAATTTTCCGTTAATAATATATTTGTTTTATCCTGTATATATAAATAATTTTCTTCCTTGCATTTTAATGTGTAAATTTCAAAAATATTTAGATATAAGTTTAATTAGGCTATTCTCATAAATTCTATCGTATGCCTCCGAATCGGAATATGGGAAATTTTAAAAAGAACAAATAAGTTATAACTTTACTTTAAACTTCATCCAATGAAGCAATAATATAAGTTTTTACTAAATGCTAAAATTCGCACCGTCTTAAATATATATGTAGATATCCTGCGCCTGGCCCCTCGTAAGTAAATTATTATTACAGAAGTACTTATTATGAAAGATCGTCGCACTTGTTAAAGACGACTAGACTACTTCATACGTTTATTAATCTTTTTATATGTTTAAATCGTTTGAAAGAAAATGACGCGCCTTACAAAGAGATAATTTACATTGTGCCTGTATTTACTTAAAAAGCAAACGCCTTAACGGGAATTTAACGATCTCAATTTTAAATAATCTTTTCAGAAGATTTTTGATTCGTATTACAATAGCTGAGGAGTTTCGCAAAGCGAATGAAATTAAATTTTTACTGATTTTATAAAGCAAACGCCTTATGGGCAAAGAAATAAACTTGCCTTGCCACTCCGCTAGAATTCTTTTAAGGGTTTAACTTAGCCGAATAATTTCAAACAGTAATGGCTAAACAAATTATTTCCTTCGCTATTGTTGCAATTCTTTCGTTTTTGGTGAAAAACTATATAACTCAACAAAACATGCTAACTAAATTATTAACAAATCAAAATTCTTCCTTAGCACATGCCTACGTGGAAAAGTATATAATTTGGGGTGCTAGTGCAAAAAGGGTGCAAAATAGATGTACTTTTAGTGGGTACTAATATAAAAGTCCAAATAAAACAAGAAAAAAAAATACTCTCAGGGGTAATGCTGGACCACTTGAAATGCATAATATCGGTATGCTAAAAGGAGAGCAGAAATCCTGATAAGCATTTAAAAATAAATATAATAAGTTTTATACTACATAAAAAAAAAGTTCCTCAGATAACATCATTATAAAAAAGCTTTATAAGTTTAAAAATGTAAAAATTATTATAAAGTAAAAAAGTTATATAATAACAGAGAAAAACTAACAAAAAACCTTTGAAAATATATCAGAAATCCTGATAAAATATATACAATAATAATAATTAAGAAGGAACAAAAGTACGTTAAAAAGTTTCACGTTTTCAATATCTAATATTAACAAAGTCGGCTTTCTAATGAGCCGAAGTAAGTCTTCCGGGTAGAGCAGTTCTTTTATTGGTGAACATGTGTTAAGCTTCTACTTTTTAGTGGTATGAAAATTTAATAAGGACGCTTAAATTAGAAATATTGGAAAAGTATTTTATAAAATAATGTAATAAGAAAAAATAGTGAAAAAAGCATGCATCCTGTTAAAAAGCTTGGGGTTTTCGGTACCAAGTAGCTGTAGTTCTACCAAATAAAGATACTGGCAAAATCCAGTGGCCAGTTACAATATTTTTCTTTCATATAAATATGAAGTTATATATAATTGGGCAAAAGTGTATTTTTTTTATTTGTGCCAATAATATTTATTGCTATACCAAAACTACACTATTTTTTTGTATCCTCAAAATTTGGGAAGAAAAAAATAAACAAAATCTAATGAATATAAAAAAATATATAAAACAGTTTGTTCTTCTTTTATTATATTTCCTCCTAACAAAAGTCCTTCAGAACGACCTAAAAAATAATAAATGCTTCAGCTCCAAACATTCATAGATATATTTTTTAATAAAATATAATTTTTCCAAATATTTTTATTATTAAAACTATTTTTTTACCGTCCAAAGTTAATACTTCAGTCGAAAAATACAAAAGTACAGCAGAAGTGTTATCATTAAGTTCCTAGAATAGTGATAATATTATTATTTTATTATTATTAATATTAGTTTTATTAATATTTTATTTATTATTATTATGGTTATTGGTTTTTTTAATATTAATAATATTCTGTATTATTGTTATTATCACAGTTCAAAACCTTTAATGCTGCAGAGATAAACAAGAAAAGGGTTGCAAAGTCTGGACGGATAAAGCATATACTTATGAGGGTTGCTTTGAAAGTTTTTAGTAATTTTTTCTTGTTCATTCTTTTATTATATTCATAAAAATATAAAAAAAATATAAATAATACATTTAAATAATAAATAAAAGGTTTTGGGTCCATAAGAAATTTGAAAATAAAATTATTTTCATTATAAAGTCTTTATTGATTTAGTATTTTTCAAGTTAGAATAAGAGCTTGAAGTGGTGAATAAAAGTAAAAATGTATATAAGAGCTCAAATTAAACTTTGATTCGAAGGTAATGAATATTTTATTATGTAAATTAGTGGACAACCGATCACAACTTGATACCAAGTAAAAGATTGTGGCTGGCTAATCAAAGCTTTAAAGCACATGATCGAACCGAGACTAAAGCCACGCGATTAGAGTACTACACTAAACCCGCCAAACTTTCCTAAACATTCACTGCACGTGTTTTTCTCTAATGTATGCAAATTATACAATGAAAAGATCTGCTGACGACGTTTGCTCGAGCACTTGAAGCATATAAAATAAGTCAAGTGACAGCTCACTGAAACTGTTCTATTATATAAATAATAAAAATAGTTTACAATCTTATAATGAATTATTAATTTATAAAAAATTTCATCAATAATAATTAATATTATAGTAATAAATATAATAAAAGTAAAATTTATATTATAAAGAAAAGTTTCATAATAAATAAACAAATTAATTCCTAAAGGAAAGAATATAAATTTAGAATAATAACCAAAAGTTAAAAAAATATATACTTTATGATAAGTTTTGAATATTAAATTATGATATAGAGTAAAATAATGAAGTTAAAAATTTTTTTTAATAATATATAAAATAAAAAAGTTATAAACGTTTACACATAAAAATTAAACATAAAGAAATTGATATAAAAAATTTATAATAGTAAAAGTTAAAAATTATTTTATTATCAATAAATAAAAATAAAGTGATGTACATATAATAATACTGGAAGTATAAATATTAGCAATAATAATATTAAGAAATATATATATACAAGGAATGTTTGTTAAGAAGTATTTTATTAAACTTTTAAAAAGTGTACAAATAATAATAATAACAAACATAACACTGATTTATACTTTATAATATTATTATATAACTCTAACTACCCAAAATCTTTCTTTCTACAAAACTTTTTAGATGTTATAAAAATAAGAAAATACTTCATAATAATAGAATAAACCAAAAAAATTAAACTTTTTAAGTTGAATTGTAATAAAAATATAATAATAATAATAATAAAACTTTTTAGTATAAAATCAGCTATAGAAAAAAAAACTTTTCTTAATTTTGTTAAATATTATTGTAGGTTCCTCAGTTCTATGAAATATTAATATTTTTTGATATCATTTTTATTAATAATTTTATATAAATAAGTTAATATGAAAAATAATAAATTACTATTATATTTATATCCATGTAAAATTTATAAACTTTTTAATATCTTTATTTATATTTTTCCTTAACTTTCATAATTACAAAAAAAACTTTCATAAAAACGAAAACAAAATGAATTTTTGAAATAAGAAACCTGCGAACGTTTATTAGATATTAAAATAACTTCTTTTAGTTTTAAAGAATCTTCCAATAAAAAGTTTGGGAGGCGTGAAGAGCAACCGCGAAGGTTTACGAGTTTGCCAGAAACTTTAAGACGATCATGCTGTTAAGTAAAAAAAAGTTTGTTGTTTGCTTATATTTATATATTTCTTTATAATTTTATTTATAACTTGTTTTATATTTATGTGTGTTTATTTATTTCTTATAGTATTTATTTATTATTTGTAAATTTTATTTATATAAGTAATACCGTTAAAAAATGGTCAAGTTGGTTTAATAAAAGCATCCAATCAGTGCAAAAGTTGCCATGAAGAAACGGAGAAGATTGAGTTAACTATTTATAATTCATATTATTTATAAAAGTAATAATAAAGTTTCTTATAATATTATTATATAATGAAAAGAAGCAAAAAATAAAGGAGATATTTTTAAATTACTATTAAAAATAAAAATTATTATAGATAAAGAAATATTTCATAAAAAAGATTTGGTGTAGAAAGCAAACTGAATTAATATAATTATGAATTATAAATAAATCTATAATTAGGGAACTTAATAATACTAGTATTAGTGATATTAACAATATTAATAATAAATTTTATCGTTTTTTTATAAAGTCTAATCACAAATTACAGAAAGAAATTCAGCAAAAACTAATCAAAAACGGTTTCCCCTCTTTTTATGTATATGATTCACGAAATCACCTGTAATTAAATTTACACTCTACCATTTCTGTAGAAGTTTATACTAGTTTGAGGTAAATAGTAATAACCAAAAAGAAAAACTGTTATAAAAATTATAAAGATTTTTAACGAAAGGATTCACATTGAAATTTATTTATACTGAAAAATATTATATATAAACTTAGTAACTTTTGAAAAATATAAATGATCCCAAAAAAAAAGTATAAATAAGTAAATTAAGGATCTATAAAAGCTCGTAGAAAAGCATATTTTATTTTTCACCAAAAAAATTTAAAGGGGGATCTAAATTATTTATGAAAAGTAACTTTCCTTTTTATAACTTTGTTTAACTTTCTAATTAATAATTTACACATTTAAATAAGTTAAAAAAAAAAACAATTCTGATCTAGCGATAAAGCGGACAAAATTCTTTTAAAAATTATAAATAAAAATTATTATAATGAAAAGTTACCAAAGTTTTACATTCTTCTTTTAAATCCTTCACCAGTTCAAAAAAGTTCAGTAAAAGACAAACTACAATAAAACGGGCGTAATACCGAAACTTTTTATATGTAAAATCTTCTACAAATCTAAAACGTAAACAAATCACTACAAATAATTTTAATTTAACAATTAATAGGAAAAAAAGGCAGTAAAAAGATAATAATAATAAAGTTTCTATACAAATAATAACACAAGAATACTTTTTAAAAAGTGCAAAAAACATAGTAAAAAATTTATAATTTGAAAATTTTCAAAAAGATTTACTTAATTTTTCTTTCAAGATATACTTTTTGGTTAAAAAAAATAAAAAAGGTAAAAAATAATATTAAAAAAATCTAAACTGTTCCCTTTCAGTCAAGACAAAATATTCGCTTTTCCTAATAGCTTCGTAGAAGATGAAGGATTCTAGTAAAGAATTATAATCACTTGTCCTTAAGTAATAATGATAGTAAAGCTGAGCAATTTTTGAAGCAATATCTCCAATATCACTTCTTTTTAATTTAAACTCGCTATTTAATATCTCTCTATTTAAAATATGACAAAAATTAATCTATATTTTGGTAAAGTAAATTTTATACAATTTAGGTAACTATTAAAATAAGGGGTCTAAGGTAAAATTTCTTTGCTATTATAAACCTATTTTTTTTTTGAAACTTCCATAACTTTGTATAAACTGTAAAAGCTTGAGCAAAAAAGGGTCTCCAATGCTTACGCCCATACTGTGGTACATCCCTGCAAAAACAAATATAAACGAAGTAAAATATTTTAATTTTTAAAATATAAATTTTTAAAAACAAACTTTAAAACATTGAAACTTTTCTGTGCCTCTTCAAATAGAGCTTTAAATTCTTTGACAATAGTCTTTTTTTTCATAAAAAACGT